>NC_056601.1:25693149-25762970 GCF_018340385.1 Cyprinus carpio
TATGAGGGGAGAAATTACATTGAAAGACATTATATGCCTCCCAAATGAGAGAAAATAGATTGAAGAATTATATTCCAAAAAGTTTTTCTATTTTATAATTACACATTGAAAGACATTATATGCCTCCCAAATGAGAGAAAATAGATTGAAGAATTATATTCCAAACGGATGAAGGATTTTGAAGATATTGTCTTAGCCAATTTATTTTAAATTTACTGTTTAGAGAACTAAAGTCAGTAAAATTCAGACCGCCTTTATCATATGAATTCAGTATTACTGATTTCTTAATACAATGAATTTAGATTTTCCACAGAAATTTTGTCAACATGCCGTCAATTAATTTAGATGTGTGTCTGTCAACATAAATCGACTGAGCAGCATACGATAATCGAGAAATGATCTCTTTTCTAATAATCGAAGAAAATTGGAAGGGCTTCAATTTTATCATCTTTGGAGTATTTTATCTCAAAATAAGCAACACTTTCTCACCACAGGAATAATACAAATTGGATTTAACAATTACCAACTGGAAGTAGTTCACATGTGTTAATGTTAAGGTGAAGACCTGAGGCTTTAGAAAAGGGCTTAAGAGTCTCTAATGCTACAGCAACCTGAGAGGCATCCTTCAAGAACAAAACTGTGTCGTCAGCTAACTGACTTATTACCACTAATGCAGTGTCATCAACGTTATTCCTTGAAACAGGGCTGTTCCTCTGATATGCAATTTAGAAGTTCGGAGCTTCGCGCAACAGATAATGGAGAGTGGGCAGCCCTGCCTGACCTCCCCGATTCAGTAAATCTATGGAGAGGTTCCCTGCTGCGTTTGATAGAGCTATCGCAATTTGTATAGAGCATTTTAAATAGATCTACAAAAAGAAGTCACCAAAATCCACCTTACGGAGAGAGTCTAGAAACAAAATGGTATTTATGCTCCAGGGGAATCAAAAGCTTTATAATAGTCTAAGAAAGAGAATAAGAGTATCATTAGAGAGAGAGATTCAAGAGTACTCTAGAATGTCTAAAACCAGCCCCGTTATATTATTAAGATGTGTCTTTTTTGTAGAAAGCCAGATGGACATTCATCAATTAAACTATTCAAAAATACATTTTAATCTTTTTGCTAAAACCAAAGCAATAATTTTTATAATCGATTATGTTAGCAACGTAATTGGCTGCCAATTATCAATTAACGAGGGGATCTTTATTTGGTTTTTGAAATTAAAGTTATATGATCCTTGACACAACGTCCGGAGGAAGCAAGGCTCTTTCTATATACTCTCTTTGAAAACTTCGAGCAAAAAGGGGATAAAAGTTTGCTAAAAGCTTTATAGAACTCAGCCAGTCAACCCATCTGTTCCCGGAGACTTGTTATTTTTTCAAAGAATAATCATCAATAATTTCTTTTTAAACTAAGAGGGGCTTCACATATATTGGACTCTTCATTATTAATCTGCTTCATATTATGTAAGGACTCTAAAAACTCAAGAATGTAGATTGTTAACAGAAATTGAAGCATACAAATTACTATAAAATTCAGAACAAAAATTTGCAATATCTTAGGGTCCTCCACAATATTGTCTTTAATCCTCAATTTTTTCAATATATGATTATTTCTAGCTTGTTGCCTCTCAAGAGTCTAAAAAAATACAGTAGAAACTCTTTTTGCCCTCTTCAAGCCACTTCCTCTTGCTGACTAACAAGAAGCCAGCTCCTTCAGCCTTTTGTCTGTAAATCTCCTCTAGTTTGAGCTTCTGTTCAATAATTCTCTTTATCAAATTCTGATATTTTCTTCTACTCTTTTGGATAATAAAGTAGATATTTTAAATAAAATGTTTATCCTCTTCAGCTTTCCTCTTTTTGCAAACCTCACTGCAGTACCCCTTCCTAAAAAAAATTTCCTACTTCAAATTTGAGAAGTTTCCAATTGCTACAATATTTTTTTTCAATTTTTGCTTTATTCCAATAAGTCGATGCGATGTGCAACATCCACTACGTCGGCAGTTTTTATCTCTTTTATGCTGCGGCAAGCGAACACTGTTATATTTTAAATGACCTCATGACGAACACCCCTCTCTCCATTTGTCTCTTGAATCCCTTGACTTCTAGATTCCTCTGCGGAATAAGCCCCTCCAACAACCTTAGACGTCTTTCATTCTCCTGGCACACTTTTTCCCATCACCCTTTCCAGTCCTTTTTTCATCATTCCCGCAGTTCAGCATCAACAGTTCAGCATGCAGAGTCGACGGCGAGGTTTCCACATGGCACATTTGACTGCGGGTCGTGCGCAGATAAACTCAATCGTTTCCTTTTTACTCTGTTGATTTGTTTTGGTGGTTGCCACTAACCTCAAACTTCTCTGTTTTCCACATTCATTTATTATTACCCTGGCCCTTCACCCCTGTGAATTGCAAAAATTTCCTTTTCAATTATTTTTTCTTTCTTTTCCACCAACTTTCTCTGAGAGTGTCCCGAAACTTCCCCCCGACCTCTTCCTATCACCAAGACCACCTAGTACCCAGCCAGACCCAGCCGTAGAAAGGTCCGAGATCTGCGAGAAGGAGGTTGACTGAAGTATCTTAGCCATTAATAACCACAAGTTTTTTTTGCGTTTGTTTGGGGGCTGGCGATTTAACCACCTCAGGAGAGTTTCGTTTTCGAGGAGACCTAACGGAAATTTCCTCCTCCACATCAGCAAATTCTAAATTCCTTCTGTGTCATCCTGTGTCATTACCTTGTTTAAAATAGAATCGTGCAAGTTGTCTTCAATCAAAGTCGCTAGGAGGAGGACTTAATAAAAAAAAAAAAAAAAATCGCAACTTCTTTCCCCGTCACCTGCAAACCGCTGCTATTTTTACTAGCCATGTTAGCATGTACAGTCGGTTCGGACTTTCCAGCCTTCTTTCCAGCCTTCTTTCCAGAACTCTTCCTACTCTTTCCTTTTTCTCTGCTGAGGAAGGCCCCCCCCCCCATTGTGGTCTTTGGTGAATCACTATAATATCAGTTTGAGTTCACTTTTCAAATTTTTCTTTTGCAGTAACGTTATGAAAGGTCCGTTTAAGTGATTAGAATTGCGAGCTCATCGAAAACGCGTGCGTTCAAGGAGCCTCTTGAAAGTCCCCCCCCCTACCCCCCCCGCCGCTTTTATCAGTTTGTTATCCAGGGATAACATACCCTTTGGAAATGTCGTGACTGACCATCAGAAAATCAAGTATTTCCCACAGAGCCAGTGTAATTAAGTCACAATAACAGACAAACACAGTGTGTGTTAAGCTGAATACCACACAAACAAGTCGTTAATTTATTGTGGTATTCATCTCTTGTACTACTGTTTTAACATTCAGAGCACTGGAGGAAAAGAAAACCAAACCCACAACTAATTACGTTGAACGAAAGCTAATGTGTTGTCAGTAGCTTGCCACCCTGGAGTCCGGTTTAATGAAATGAGTTTGAAGGGTGTGGTTTTAGAGTTACTTTGATAAAAGACACTCAAATATATAAAGACTACTGCTGTCATAAGAAGCATGACAGTTTTGGCAATGCAGCAGAAAAATTACCCCAAGCATTGAAGTAAATGCCACCACAGCCTGGCTTCAGAAAAAGAAAACTGCACCTTGTGGAGGATTCACCCAGTCTGAGCTCAGCAACTTTAACCCTTTATAGATGCTATGGAATTGACATCAAGAGAGGCTGTTTCGCACCAGACATGCCTAAAGATTTGTCTGAGCTGATTGCAATTTTGTCAAGACCTAAAAAATTTCTCCTGAACATTCTGGAAGATCTGATCCAGAGCTAAGCGCTTGCTTGAAGTGCATTGCTGCCAAAGGAGATGTGACCAGCTAGTTCACAAGGTTCACTTACATTTTCCGTACTCTGCACTGTGAATGTTTAATGGTTGTGTTGTTTCCATAAGGACACCAAGAAATTAGATTATTTTTTTGTGTTATCAGCTTAAGCACACTGGTGTTTTTGTCTATTGTTGTTACTTAGATGAGGAATCAGATTAATCACTTTTTGGCAAAGTAAAGAAAGAAGCCCTAATTTCCCAGGGGTTCACAAACTTTTTCTCTTTGCCACTGTATATAATGGGATGATGTTTATTAACAGGAGACCGGAAAAATAAAGTTTATTCTTTTTCACGCATGGTTTTTCCCAGGAGATGTATTGTAATTGTAATTAATAAAATACGATTTAGTCCTCGCTCTCTAAAAAAACAACTTCGAGTAGATGTACAGTACAGGTCAAAAGTTTGGAAACCTTAACTGTTTTAATGTTTTTGAAAGAAGTTTCGTTCGCTTCCAAGCCTTGCATTTATTTGATCAAAAATACAGAAAAAAAAAAAATGGTTTTAACTTTCTTGGTGTCATATTCTAGTACAATTAAAATATAATTGTTTTTTAAATTTTATATAGACTTTAAATTTGTCAGTTATTTCTCGGTCTGGATGGCACAAAGTACTCTGAATTGTTAAAGTGATCCATTATTCTACATGATCCTTAAGATAATCATTCTATATGATTAGATTGCATTCTCCAAAGTTTGGAGGAAACGGAACACAGTGTCTGTCTTGCCTTTAATATTGTTTCAGGAACATGTGATACTTTTTGAGGATACTTTGATGGAATAAAGTAAAAAAAAAAGGGAGAGACGCTATGTTTTATTTAAATATAAATATTTTGTAATAACAAGATACACTACTGGTCAGTAATCTGGGGTCAGTAATATATTTTGCCTCCTTTTTGTAAAAAAAATAAAATCAATACGTTTATGCAGCAAGGATGTGTTAAATTGATAAAAAGGATATTAAAGAAAATATATTTATTAGAATATATATTAGGAGAATTTTTTTATTTTGAATAAATGCAGGTGCGTTTTAACAATTTTTTCATCAAATATATTAGACCAGCAGAACTTTTTCCAACACGCATAATAAATCAGAATATTAGAATGATTGTCTAAATGATCATGGTGATAGACGGGATTTTACTGTGACACTAAAAGGCTGGTGTAAGGCTGCGGAAAAATTCCGACTTTGCATCACAGGAATAAATTAATGTTTTTGAAAGTATATTCAAATAGAAAACTAACTTTAGTTTAAGTTTGTAATATAGATATTGCACAATATTACTGTTTTTTTCTGTATTTTTTATCAAATAAATGCAAGGCTTGATGAGCAGAAGAAACTTCTTTTCAAAAACATTAAAAAAAGAGTAATGTTCCAAACTTTAGGACCTGTACGGTAAGGTATGTGGTGCTTTTGCTATACTATTTGCACTTTAAGACGATAAAGCCTATCCTGTACACTAAAATGAATTCGGTTTGAGCTTGTACTAATTCTGAGTTCTGCGCAGAATACAGACTTAATATTAGTGCACAGGGATGCTCATTTACATACGCTGCTATATCCAATGCTTGTGAAACTTGCACTGTGGTGTACGTGCTCCAACTTCTGTCACCACAATGTACCCTTTTTCCGCACGGAGCTGCAAGGCAAACATTGTACGTCACTCTGCGCAACACTGTTATAGTAATTCCAGTGGGCCTTTCAATACCTATATAAATACACGCCATCCAAATGCTTGAACTCTGAATTAAGAGCAATAAGTGGCCAACAATAACAATCAGATGCATAAGAATTTCAAGCCAAAGGCCGCACAAGGGTTTATAAAGTGAGCAATTTTAAATGAACTACAGCATAGGGTGTTGAACAGTAAACTGAAAATAACTACAATAAGATTACTCAGACTGCCATTAAAACATAGACAGAGAAACATCACAAAATGAACACACCTCGGTTCTCAAACATGTCAAGACACAATAGTGTTTTTGAAAGGAAATTATTTATGAATGGTCATCATATTTGTATGTGTATTTTTTTTATTATTGTTATTATTTTTTTCATTCTTAAAAATCTTCAGTCCATAGGTACACAAGACTTTTTTCTTTTCCTCATAGGCTTCATGGCCGCCTGTTCAGTTTGTGAAACAGCTCTTCATTCAGGGTGTCACTCTGGGCTCCCGACATCGAGTGGACATGAAGATGTAGCCACCATGTATTCGTGGACAATCTTACAATTGGCTGTTACACAGCTGAGAAGGCGATGTTAACATTGCCATCAAACTCAATGGCAACCTGGTACAGATTATGGCTATTATTTTACACCATATTTATATTAACGTGACAGCTGGAAAAAACTGACAAATCTCATTGGTATAGAAATATGTAAGTCGGATTACCTGTTTGATGTCCCCAGTTGACATTCCATTGCCTCATGGTGTTGTATCTCCAGGTTTTCACAACATCTCCAACACTCAGGTCATGCGGATTAAACGATTATTGGCAATGCCAAGCACCTCATCCTTACGGCAACCCTTAAACCTTATGTGGGCAAAAATAATATGTTTTTATGATGTCACTTATAATGTGATATTATTTTGGTATTTTATGTCGTACTGAAAATTTCAGTCCACACTAAAAATTCCCAAAAGAAAAATTGCACTTTAAATATCAGGATAATGTTCTTAAGTATGGAACGTTGGACACTACATACACTTCAACTGTCACAAGGAGGCTACCACACTTGAAGATGCATGACAAAATAACCTTTAAAAATGTATGCAATACACAGTTATTTAAATGTAAAAAGTACATAGTGTCTCAGATAGTTCCTTGCTTCTTGTTTCAGTTGTTCTCTGTCTATTTTCGTCAATGGCTCATTAGTTGCTGGATGTTGGGTTATTTTGTGCCCTAGTGTTACACCCATGATTAGTGTGTCCCTTATTGGGTGTTTTTTTTTTTTTTTTTGGAAAATGTTATCATCTCAGCCCCTCATTTGTTTCTCCACTAGAAATATGTAATGTATGCAAAATACCATTCAGATATATTTTTATCAACAGGTAACTCATTGCATTGATGTGTTACCAGGGGGTGGGGGGGCAGACCTTGCGGTCTGATCATGGATGATAAAAATGTCTACACCATCTACTTTTGAAGAAACTATCATTGTAGTGCTAGAGCGCACATTCTATCAGCTGCAGTTCTGGCGCCGCCAAATCAATAGGCCATACTGTACAACACAACATACATTAACATCAGGGGTAAACTCAGTGATAGAGTTACCCTCATGAGACACTACACTTATTCACAACCAAAAAAGTACATTTTTTGCATCTGCTTTGAAAAGCCTTACTGGTTAAATGTTTCATCCGTGTGCTGTTCTGACAAGGGATTTTTCTGAGCACACCCAAAGCGAAAACGAAAAAAGTCTGTCAAACAGTGTCTGATTACTGAACTGAGTTATGTTTTGTAGTAAAGGTATAGTTCACCCTAAAATGTAATTTCTGTCATTATTTTATTCACCTCACATGTTGTCCCAAACCTATATTAATTTCTTTCTTGTGCTGTGAAGAAAAAAAAAAAAAAGAAGAAAAACAAAACAAAAAAAAAACCTATGGAGTCATTGCTGACCAGCAAATGTTTGGTTTTCCACCTTCTTCAAAATACTGTTTATGTTTAGCAGAAGAAGGAAACTCATTCAGTTATAAAACAACTTTTGAGTGCGTAAACTGAAGGTATAACTATAAACACTAGCCTATTTAAATTTTTGGGTGAATTATTCATTTAATGTTAATAAAACACCCAAGCACAAAGAGAAAAATCACTCACTAGTCTTGACTGAAAAACTTTAATACAGTTGTTTTAATAGGAATCAATTTATATAGTCTTTTATTTTTATATTTGTTCATTCAATTTTTTGAATGTTCCTGCTAAATACACCATAATTGTAGCCTATACCTGAAAATAAAACACTGTTTATTTGATTTGTATATTATGTGTTTTTGTAATGTGTATGTTTGTTCTCATTTTTTAATAAAAAGGATAAAATAATGACAAAGAGTTTTATCTTCACCCACTTTGTCCTAAATATCCACCATCATTTTTTATATTTTGTTCCCTTGAAAGGCGTTGTCTTTATAATAGGGAAATTAGTTTGGCTATAATGCTCAAACAGCTTGCAAAATAGAAAACCAATATGACTAAGAAGTGCGATAAAAATCGTGAAACTGTGATATTTCTAGAAAAAAAATCTAGAAATTTTTGCCATATCGCCCACCCCTATAGCTGAGGGGGAACAACACCCCATACACAATATTCAATAATACTACTCCAAAAAAACTTAAAAGATAAACATATGCACATATATACATATATGTCTGTCCATACATAAAATATACATCCATTCAGTGCTCGAATTGAAGGGGGGGTGCTGGGTGAATGCGGCACCCCCCATAAGGCATTTGGGACCCCCCATAAGAAGCAAAAAATAAACTTGGGGGGTCCCTCAGATATTTTTATTTGAGTAAAAAATGATAATGGAAAATGTGATTAAATTCATGCAATGGATATGGTAAATTTAGTGAATTAATTATTTACAATAATTTATATTAAGTTTGTTTATGGGCTCGTGGTCATGTCTCTGTAAATTTTAAAAGCCCCGCCCCACGTCTAAATACAGCTAAGCGCAAGACATCGTTGACATGACTGCTTGATTCGCGCCGCTCTGGTGAAGCTAACTTCAGCTAAAAAATGGAGATTAATAAACCTCCCCTCGCAGTCGGGAAGAGGAAGCTTCTTAGTTCTTACTGACTTTTTTGAGGGGTAATTTTCTTTTGTATTCCTTGCGAACATCATTATTAGGCCTGGTTTTGGGGTGCTAGAGATCTCGATGAAGATGACAGCTTTTTAGTAATTATAAAGGGATTGGTCGTTGTGCGGTTTCTGTGCTATATATAATCCATTCAGAAACTGTATAAAACTTGTTTTTCATGCTGCTAAGACCAACGGCCACATACACGCGGCAAAGTTTCGGGAATCACATCGGCATATAAATGCGGGATTCACTCTTGAAATAGCCATGATTGACATATTGATAGCCACAGTTAGTTCCTGGATAAAGCAGACTTTTGGGACTGAAATGGTTGAATAGTCTGCTGACTGGGACAGACTCACTCATAACAGTCCCTTGCCGCCACCTACTGGACGTTACTATGTAAACTGCACTGAAATCGTTGAAAAATCCCCACAACACTAAAAAACAAAACTGACAGCCAGTCTTGTCACAATTTATTTTTTTAATATCTAATAAACTAATTTCTTGCATTTAAACAAGCATTTTGGAAGAAACATTATTATCACAAAGTGGCAATCATCCAGTTGTTTTTAGGGAAAATAATAAACACTACATTGGTAAATAATGCTAGAATTATTCTGTTAGACGTAAATTACTGTTCAAAAGTCATTTTTTGTTCACCAAGCCTGCATTGATTTGATCTGAAATACAGTAAAAACAATAATATCATGATATATTATAACAATTTAAAATAATAATAATAAAATAGTAAACAATTTTCAGCATCATTACTCCAGTCTTCAGTGTCACATGATCTTCAGAAATCATTTATTTTAAATCATTTATTATAAATTATTTATTTCTTTTTTGGGTTGAAAGAAATTAAAGAAATTAATACTTTTATCAGAGAAAGGATGCATTAAATTGTTCAAAAGTGACAGTAAAGACATTTAAAATGTTACAAAAATTCCATTTCAGATAAATGCTTTTTTTTTTTTTTTTTTTTTTTTTTTAAGTGACGTGACATACAGCCAAGTTTGGTGACCCATACTCAGAATTCATGCTCTGCATTTAACCCATCCAAAATGCACACACACAGCAGTGAACACACACACACACACACTGTGAACACACACCAGGAGCAGTGAGCAGCCATTTATGCTGCGGAACCCAGGGAGCAGTTGGGGGTTGCTCAAGGGCACCTCAGTCGGGAACCCCCCATAAGACTTGATTCAATTCAAGCACTGCATCCATTCACACATGCACAATACATACAATAAAAATAAAAAGTTTTGAAACATACTGTAAGTTCAACTGTAAAAAGAACCCTAAGCATTCGTGGAATTGTAGAACTAGAATAACATTTTGTCCTTGCTTTGAATAATAATGAAGCTGAAAAATTAGACGGAAAGAGTCCAAACTTAAGTTCAAGAGGAACAAAAAGCACTGAAGATTACATGTTCTATATGTCATGGTCCGTGTGGAGAGAAGAGGCGAGGACTCAAAGATGCAGTAAATGGGCTCTTTATTTAACAAAACTAACAACAACACACAAAAAAAGCTACTCTGAGGAAAAAAAAAAAAGGCCAGAACAAGGAGCACACAGACACATCCGACCATATATGACAAATAACGAAACCAGCACAGGACTGCAAACACAGGAAGACTAATTAGGGCAGGTAATGAGGGAGACACAGGCAGAATAACTGAAACAATAATGAGGTAACAAGATGGGCAGGGTTGGACAATCAACAGGAGAAAGCACATGACACCGAACAAACACAACACAAGCCATGTGCATACACAAACACACAGTGTCCTCTGGTGGCCATCCTGGGCACACCCAGCTGAAGACTATGACAGAACCCCCTCTCTAAGGAGAGGATTCCAGATGCTTGACAGTCCGAGGCACAATACAAGAGTCCAGGAGGGAGGTGGAGAGGAGGCAGAACGGGGGAGGGATGGTGGGCCAGGCCTGTGGAGCGGAGGAGGGCCTGGAGACTGAGGCAGAACGATAGGCCAAGGTCGGGCCGGCAAAGTCGGAGGCCAAGGCGGGGCTGGCAGAACAGGAGGCGCAGAAAAACCCACCAGGGTGGAGCAGATGGAGAAGAGAACCACCACATGAGAGGACTCTGAAGCAGTCCATGTGTGCATAACAGTCATGAGGTAAAAAGCGAAGATGGCCTTCTTGACTATGGCAGCAGCAGAGAAATCGGGCGGCTCTGTGACAGAGACAAGGAGAATGGGTTGCTCAGTGACAGCCTCTGTGGCAACAGCAGTGATAGCGAGCGGCTCTGTGGCAGCCTCCATGGCGTAAAACAAGGAGAGCGGGGTGCTTAGTGATGACCTTTGTGGCAGCAGCAGTGAGAGTGGGCTGTTCTATGGCAGGCTGTTGTGGAGCAGGTTGCTCAGGGAAAGCCTCCATGGTAACAGCAGTGAGAGCGACCAGCTCTATGGCAGCCTCCATGGCGGAAACAAACAAGGAGAGCCACCTGCTTAGTGATGACATTTGTGGCAGCCAGCAGTGAGAGTGGGCTGTTCTGTGGCAGGCTGATTTGGAGCGGCTGGGCTCGGGGGGCCTCTGGGTCCACCAGACTTGGGACCACCAGAGTCAGGTTCTCCAGGACCACTAGACTTGGGACTACCAGATTCAGGTCTTCCAGGATCACCAGACTCAGGTCCTCCAGGACCACCACACTTGGGACCACCAGAGTCAGGTCCTCCAGGACCACTGGTCTTGGGACCATTAGAGTCGGATCCCCCGACCACCGGATATGGGCCACCGCAGAGATGCTAGCTGCTTGCACTGACATCAGCGGTGAGTCTGCCAAACTGGAAGCCAGTCGCAAAAGCCTTGGGCCCACCTCAATGGCTTATGCAGCACATTCATGATACCCGGCAACACTGACATTGTCCCCATGATGAGAAACTCCACAAACCTCTCAAAGGACAAATTTTCAGAATCTATCATCCTCCAGTGACTAATGGGCTCATCTAGGGCAATGTTAAATAAGTCCTTCAGAGCAGAGTTATTGTAGCCGAGCCCCTCCTCATTAAAAGTTGTAGTAAAAGGGCTCTTTATTAATAATAATAAAAAAATAAAAATAAAAAAAAAACTACCCCAAGGGGAAAAACAGACAGGAAGGCCAGAACAAGGATCACACAGACACATCCGACCATATATAACAAATAACGAAATAGCACGGCAGGTAATGAGGGAGACACTGGTGGAATAACTGAAACAACAATGAGGTAACAAGATGGGCGGGGTCAGGTAGTCCACTTAAGACATTCTTCTAATTATAAGCAACTTTGTAACTGCATGTCTACTAACTCTAATTAGAGTAGGTATTATTAGAATGGTTACACTTTATTTTAAGGTCCAAATTAGGAGTTTATTGAGGGGTAAAACTCTTAGTTAATTGTGAATATGTGTTCCCCAATCTGAAGTGTTACTGGTAGACTGTTAATTTAGGGTAAGGGTTAGTAGAATAAATTGGCATGTACTTGCAATCTAATACCAAAATTAAAAGTAGAACTAGCATAAAGTTTTGTCCTTGCTTTGAATAATGTCAAATTACTTTGCTTCCTAAGGTGGGGGAAATGAATGTACAGCACTCTCTTTCACCTTCAGTAATCATGACTGAGGATCAAGGAATCCTAACCCCCAGCTGCTTCAGTTGGCGCTGGAGCAAATGGCTTCCCACTACTCCAGGTGTATGTTCATAGTGTGTGTGAGCAGTGTCCACTACTCACTGCTGAATGTGTGCACTTGGATGGGTTAAATGCAGAGCAGAAATTCTGAGCATGGGTTACTATATTTGGCAAGATGTCATGACAATACATTTACATTTAGTCATTTAGCAGCCGCTTTTATCCAAAGCGACTTACAAATGAGGACAATGGAAGCAATCAAAAACAACAAAAGAGCAATGATGTAAGTGCTATAACAAGTCTCAGTTAGCTTAAATGTAGTACACTTAGCAAGGGTTTTTAAATAATATAATAAATATAAAGAAAACAGATAGAATAGAAAAAGAATAGAGCAAGCTAATGTTAGAGGTATTTTTTATAATTGTATAATAAATGAAAAAAAAAATAGATAGAATACAAAACAATTAGAAAGGTAGTTAGTTTTTTTTTTTTTTTTAAGAATATAATTAGAATAGTGAGTGCTAAAGTTAGAGGGTCAAATAAAGATGGAAGAGATGTGTTTTAAGCCAATTCTTAAAGATTGCTAAGGACTCAGCTGCTCGGATTGAGTTGGGCAGGTCATTCCACCAGGAGGGAAACATTTAATTTAAAAGTCCGTAAAAGTGACTTTGTGCTTCTTTGGGATGGCACAATCAAGCGACGTTCACTTGCAGAACGCAAGCTTCTAGAGGGCACATAAGTCTGAAGTAATGAATTTAGGTAAAGGGGTGCAGAGCCAGTGGTGGTTTTGTATGCAAACATCAATGCCTTGAAATTTTATACGAGCAGCTATTGGTAGCCAGTGCAAATTGATAAACAGATGTGTGATGTGTATTCTTTTCGGCTCATTAAAAATTAATCTTGCTGCCACATTCTGGATTAATTGTAAAGGTTTGATAGAACAGGCTGGAAGACCTGCCAAGAGAGCATTGCAATAGTCTAGCCTGGACAGAACAAGAGCTTGAACAAGGAGTTGTGCAGCATGTTCCGAAAGAAAGGGCCTGATCTTCTTAATGTGAATAAAGCAAATCTGCAGGACCCGGACAATTTTAGCAATGTGGTATGAGAAAGTTAGCTGATCAATCAATCATAACTCCAAGGTTTCTGGCTGTTTTTGAATGATTTATCAATGATGAGCCTAACTTGATGATGAAATTGTGATGAAACGATGGGTTTGCTGGAACCACAAGCAGTTCTGTTTTGGCAAGGTTGAATTTGAAGGAGATGGTCCTTCATCCAGCAAGAAATGTCTGTTAGACAAGCTGAGATGCGAGCAGCTACCGTCATCAGGATGGAATGAGAGGTAGAGTTGAGTGTCATCAGCATAGCAGTGGTATGAAAAGCCATGTTTCTGAATGACAGAACCTAATGATGCCATGTAGACAGAGAAGAGAAGTTGTCCAAGAACTGAGCCCTGAGGCACCCCAGTAGTTAGATGTTGCGACTTGGACACCTCACCTCTCCAAGATACTTTGAAGGACCTATCTGATAGGTAAGACTCAAACCACTGGAGTGCGGTTCCTGAGATGCCCTTTGTCAGTAGGGTTGACAGGAGGATCTGGTGGTTAACCGTGTCAAAAGCAGCAGATAGATCAAGCAAGATAAGTATTGAAGATTTGGATTCCGCTCTTGCCAGTCTTAGGGCTTCAACAACTGAGATCAAGGCAGTCTCAGTTTAATGTCCACTTCTGAATCCAGAGTGGTTGCTGTGAAAGGAGGGTGTTCTGTGTGAGAAAGGCAGAGACTTGGTTGAACAGCTTGTTCAAAAGTTTTTGCAATGAAAGGAAGAAGGGAAACTGGTCTGTAGTTCTCTAAAAGGGATGGGTTGAGGGTGGGTTTCTTAAGTAGTGGAGTTATACAAGCCTGTCTAAATGATGACAATGGCAGAACTCTTGCAACTTCTTCGTTATTCTTCCTAAATTAAGATCCTGTAACAATGCAAATGCACGAAAGTGGTATATCCAAGAGTACAATGGACTCCTCTCAAAGACTGAAGAACAAAGCTGTTCATTATGCAGATTGGCAGAGAGCACCGAAATCATCAGGATCCAGAGCAGTTCGCTATATATCAGCAGCAGGAATGTGCACAGACATTTTGAAGGGCAGGGGCTCAAATGGTAAAAAGGGCACTTCTCATAATTATTTAAATTTTTTTCTAAACAAAATTTTAAATATATTAGGGGTGTGCGATGTTGACAAAATATATATCTCAATATTTTCTGGAATTTTATCAATAACGATAATATTTTGCTGAGTGTGTTGTTGTGCTGATATCTTAAGGACTACCGTGGAGAGCTGACTCCTAAAGTTTTTGATATTCGTTATATTCTGTATGGTGATCCTTTCACAGCAGTGATAGAACTTAATCATTTCCAATAAATTTAAACTGACTTTTTTTTTTTTTTTTTTTTTACCTTTTATGGGCATTTTTACCTTTATAAAACCCTTTTTCTAAAAGTGTGCATCAGTCAAATTCTTAAATTGAATCAGTCAATTTAAATAATAAAGCAAATTAAATCAGTATTAACAAAATTAATATTTGCAATGCAGAGAAAACACAGAAGCTGCATTAGAAGTGGCAATTATTTGCAGTAACACACTGTTTAATGCAGGACATCAATGTTTTGACACTCTTAAACATAAAATGTTGAATAGGCCTACTGATATTTGAAATTATTGAGAAAAAAAAATGAAAAGATATTTTAAATGTGAAATTAAAACCACCAGTAGGTGGCAGCAAGTCGCTGTTAATAAGTGAGTCATTGTGATTGAACCAAATCATTTAAAAGGTTGATTCATTCAGGATCAAAACAGCATCATTTTACTCAGAGACGTAAATTGGAATTATATTTCTTTGCGAAATAGAATGTTGTGACAGACCCAAATCATCACTGCTGCATAGTTGCATTTTTCCAGTTGCCAAATAGGCCTGTTAATGTAGTAAATGTAGTGATTACTTCCATTTCTGGCACTATGGCATTTCTGCACGGTGTCTGTGATGTTAGCGTGTCTCTAATAAGATCGGTCACAAACATAATTCCTGCACGATCTAATGTGTATCGTCTTATTAACTCACTGCCATGCATTGTGCAACACATTTCTTCTCCCTCTTCATGTTTCGTCCATTTTCTCCACTGCTAAAGAAACTCTTAAGCCTCTTAACAGTCCTTGTCCGTACTCCTAACAATTTTGCACCTTAAGACCTCTTTTAAGGATTAAGATGCTTTCTGAATTACTTTTTACTTTACTGGGATCTTTTCTTAAATTTTAAGAGAAAACCTCATTTCTAAGATTTTTCTTAGAATTTTGTTGCTAAGAGCAACTCTAGCACTAAGATTTTTCATGAATATGGGCCCAGGGCTGACCGAAGCTGACTTTTCACAAAACATTTCATCTTACCACTAAGAGTTCTCCTAAATTGCAGTAAAAGTGTTTTCTCTTAAAACCTATTCACAAAGCTGATGAGACAAAAACTTTTACTAAGGAATAGAGAGAAGTCTTAAAGTCACCATGAAATCAAAATTTCAAATTCTTATTTTTTTCATGGAATACTGTAGTGTAAATAATTTATCCGTGCACTTCATTATTATTATTTTTTTAATTCATGTGCCCTAGTAATCTTTAGTCAAAAACGTTAACTTAAAACTACTAATCTTCTCTTCTGGTCACGGGCTTTGGTGCAAGGGCAGAGCTAGTGACATGAGGGGTAAATGCTGGGGGGAAAACTGAAGCTGATGCTTCACTTTATAGAAATCAATACATTGACCAAGCCATGGGGAGTACACTACCCTTAAAAATTGAAAGGATATTAGGATATTACCACAACATCACTGTTAGGACATCCCAAACAATTTTTTTTATGACTATGACTTAACCTGATGTAGGACAAGCTCAGTCATTCAGTCAGTCTTTCTCTCTCTTTCTCTCTCTCTCTCACATGCACGTTGATCGTCCTCGTCCTCCTCAATAAATAAAACATTTCTTCATGCTAGGGTGTCACCGTGAATCCAGTGGAGAGAAATCCCCCCACAACTAACTGCAAACTGGCATTCAGATCCTATGTTCAGATCTGCCTCCATTTTGTTAGCAACGCCGCAACCAATTTCCGCCGCGGGAAATCAAGTCCTGCCCTCTCATTCCAGATGCCGTTTTCACTTGGATAGACGTCACAGTAGAGAAAAAAAAGAGACAATCGCTACTTCCATTTAATGCCGACTTTAAGCTATGCTAAAGGTTGACCTTGTTGCTGTGGATGATGTCAGCGTGCTTACTAAATATGCACACAGTGATTAGCTGATAGTTTCTGTCAGAGATTTATTCATAGAAATATTGCAGAGCACGATGTTGCCATATATAAAGGTTTAAAAATAAAAATGTTGCCACATTCAAATAAAGTTTTAAAAATGCAGGCTATGTGTCACTAAATAAACAAGTACTGTATATGTTCATCTAATTGTCCGCCACTTACATGTATGCTTCTCATAAACAATTAGTGAATATGCATATAAACAGCCTCTTAATTAACAGAGTCGAATAATCATGGCTGATTGTAATACATGCAAACGTTTATATAAAAAAAAAAAAAAAAAAAAGGACACAAGAACAGCTGTTACTTTCTTGCTCGACTGGGTACTGGGAAAAAAATAAAATAATAAAAAATAAAATAAAAAGGTCTTAAATGCTAAAAAGGTCAGCCTTAATTTGTTTTGTGAATATGGGCCCTGCCTTATAGTGATGATTATTTATTATAATTATTTTATATAATTTATCATATTATACCCTTTATCCTTTACAAAAACTCATATTAGTTTACTAATTATTATTAAGGTTATATTTTAAATTAATATAAATATATACATATAATATGAGGTATAAATAAGCTTTAGAATCAGTAGATAAAGCTTTAAACTCACTTAAAGCCTTAAAAATAGGTGCATGACACCCCTACAGGGCTCTGCTTACAGATAAATTTTACTAAACTCACCTGACTACAATATAAGAGAGGCCCCAGTCAGTCAGGCAGAGCCTGCCAGATCTGAAGGAACTTCTGAATGGCATCTGTTAATGAGAGTTGAGCTACATTCTGATAGGCCTCCAGGATCCTCGGTGTGAGCTGAACAATTAGAGGGAAAGAGAGACCAAACTGAGGTCATGTCCACAAGTACAAGGGTATTTTCATAAACAGAGTTTTTCCTTCTTCCGTTTTTAAGAAAATCTCTGTCCACATGAAAACACAAAAAGCATGCTATGAAGCACTGTCAAGAGCATGCCAAACCAACAGGTAGCGATATAATCTCAACCGTAAAGCCATGTTGGGCAATCGAAGCCGGAAAAAGTTTCCAGTAGGCGGAGATAACAGCACATGCTCCGACATCACAAGCCAAAATCTCCGGTTTCGCTGTCTACAAGATAACACTGCAACCGGAGTTTTTGAAAATCTTTACCTTGGCAGGAGTTTTCAAAAATGTTCGGTTTCAGTGAACTGGTACTGTGTTTGCGTGTGGACGAATGAAACAGCATAGAAAAGTCTGCGGTTATGAAAATACCCGCGTTCGTGTGGACAGGGCCTTTAGTTCAAGAGAAACAAAAAGGACTGAAGATTACATTTTATATAAAGGTTACACTTTTTTATAGTCCACTTTAGACATTTTAATAATTATAAGTAACTTTGCAACTGCATGTCTACTAACTCTAATTAGAGTAGGTATTAGTAGACTGGTAATGCTTAAGGACAAATCTTACTATTAAGTAGCGACTTATTTGCAAGCATATTACTAGCATACTGTCTGTTTATTAATACTTATTAGGCACATATTAATGCTTTATTCTGCATGACCATATTCTAGATCCCTTAACCCTACCCAATACCTAAACTTAGCAACTACCTTACTTACTATTAATTAGCAGCAAATTAGGAGTTGAGGGGAAATCTCTTAGTTAATTGTAAATATGTGTTCCCTAATCTAAATTACCGGTAGACTGTTAATTTAGGTTAGGGTTAGTAGAATAAATTTACTTGTACTTGCAAAGTTACTGATAGTTGGTAGAATGTCTGTCAGGGGACTATTAAAATAAAGTGTTAACCGATATTAACCAGACAGTCTATGAATACTCCAAGGACTGCTAGTTTGTATGTAGTTGCAAAGTAACTTACAGTTAGTGGAATAGTGTTACGAATAATGCAGTAGTTAACCAGTTCAAACATGTATTCTAAATGTGGTACCTGCTTGGGTTTGTACTTCTTCTGGTAGCGTGGAGAGACAAGGCTGTGTGTATTGATACTTTCATCTGTCTGAGCTGTGTTATTTCTTGGTGTGGTTTTCTGCATGGCCAAGAACGACTGAATACTCTGCACCTCACTAGAGAATGAGCTGTCAGCTAAAGTCTTGCCCTTCGAAGCCAAACGACATGCTGCCATCCATCGGCTGTACTGCTGTTCCTAAAAATAAGACAGAGAGTTAGAGTTTTTCTGTAGTTTTATGTACCATAGACACAATGTACTGCTGTTTAGTTTTGGTGAAACTGTATTACTCACTGTACAGATCTGGTTCAACAAGGATGCTAAGGACATTTTCTGTGGTGCCATCAGCCAGTCAGATTTCTTATATTTGCTTCTATAGCATTTATTATGCTATTTAGAATTTCCAGAACTGAAAGCTCATATTTCCCATGGTGTGCTAAATTAAATGCTCATATCTCCAGCCGAGAAAGGTCTCTGATAAAGAGACTACATCCAATATTCCTGGCATATTGGAAAGATCTAACAGTGTGGTGTATCTAATCTAACAAAGCCACTGGCACCAGTGGTTTTTACATTCTACTTAGGCTTTCCCCAAAAGCTTAAGTACTTTGAAAATGCAAAGATTTTTTTTTTTGTACAGAATATTTTTGATGCATTTTCTGATACATAAAGTGAGAAAAAAAAAACAGATGTCTAAAAGCCTTTACTTCTAATACGTTAACAAGAAAAAAACCATAAATGTTTGAACCTGACTGTATCACACTTCTTTTCTTGAAATATATGAAAATTCATGGATATTTATTTAGATAAAGCATCATCTACATATTTAAACAGCATTTCAGAAAAATTGTAATAAAAAAAAAAAATAGTCACTTAGGGTATGTTTACATGACAACGATTGTAGTCTTTTTTGGTTTTTATTTCTTTTTCATTTTTTAAAAGGTTCCTGTACAGACAACAGTGTTGTCAAAATGACCCCCATTCACACGGATCTGTTAAAAAAAACGAAAAACGTTTGTGTAGGCCAGTAATTGGCCATGTCACATTGTAAAGAAAACACTACGTGCCTACACACATCCGCATTTCTATAGTATGAACATGAAAGGACGAATGGGTATGTCACTGTTTTCACAAAATTTGTGTTTTTGTAGTTTACAATGGAGACACTAACAATATTTTTTTTAAACAAATAGCCAGTTTCATGCCTCCAAAACGCCATTGTCATGTAAATGAATACTTAAAAACGCATAAAACAAGGTTTCTATTTTTAGTTTAAAATGGTGTCGTGTAAACGCCCCCTTAGATTACAATATCTGAATGCTTTTATGTAATGTTTTACTGCCATGTTATTGACTCATTAGGTCTAAATTGGCCACTACATACATACTGATGTCAGTTGAGCTGTTCTACACAGATAATCATTGACTTACATGCTCACAGCGCAAGTAGACCTCATTCATGCCCTCTGGCCCAGGTATCAGCAACCTGATACAAAACTTCTGCCCAGCAACACTCACATCAGGGGCCACCTCGCAACCTGTGTTGATGAAAAAAGTGTTGTGCACCTGTGTGATGTGTAAATACACATTTGAACATCCATGAGAGCGTGATCACCTTTAAGGTTCATTTGTTGAATTGGCTCTTTAGAACTCTCCTCTTTACTCTTATAGTAGGAAATGGTTGTGTCCTTAAATGTAAACCAGTATTGTTTATATCCTTTCAGTGTGAGCCTCTTCGGTCTGAAAAAAGGTGAAACCACAAAACATTAGTCATAAAAAGTCAGGTTTACAGTGGTGTCTAAAATTATTAGAACATAGTATTTTCACCAGCTTAAAAAATGGTTTTAAGTCAGTTATTTCTATCCTTTGCTGTAGTGTGTCAGTAGGAAATATAGTTTACATTTCCAAATATTAATTTTGCCATTGATTGTAATAATCCAGTGAGATTTTTGTTCGCACAAAGAGTCTGACAGCAGCCAATGCTCCACACAGAGATCTGATCTCATCATCATCCAGTCTGTTTGGAATGACACGAAGAAACAGAACAAACTGAGACAGACTAAATCCAGAAGAATTATGGCAATGTCTCCAAGATGCTTCGAGAAACCTACCTGCAAAGCTACAGTACCATTTAAAGTTTTAGGCACTTGTGTAAAAATGCCGTAAAATGAGGATGCTGTCAAAAATAATGTCATAAATAGATTTTCTTTATCAATTAACTTCTATTAACTAAATTAAATCAAAATTTGATGTGACCATCTTTTGCGTTTAAAGCAGCTTTTGTCATTGGTGCACTTGCGCATAGTTTCTAAGGTAGCTTTGCAGGTAGGTCTTTTTGGCCACCACTGTATTTGTATAGCACTTTACACAATACAAAACACATTGTTTCAAAGCAGCTTTACAGACTGGATTACTACATTGTAGTATTTATTAGTTGCTGTCATTACTAATTATTTATTAAGTTTAGTAAGAATTAAGCATCATTTAGTTTTGTCCAAGATTTAATAATATGAAAACTGAGGAATTTATGTGGGACGGAAACTGGGATTTGTGTCTTACCTGAATATTTTCAAGTAGTCATGTAGTTCTGGTGCCGTCATTGTTTCCTGTGTGGACACTTGAGATATTAGATATGCAGACAGTTCACAGATCACCAAGACAGTGATTTTGGGGTGTTTTGAAACACCTACAGTAGTATATGAAGCTCTATAAATGCTACTGTATCATATTTGATACACAAAATGATGATACTTCTAAGGCCTCTTAATTATTGTTACAATTATCAACATGATCGAAACTTTGCTGAAAAACCTGTTGTAGACAATCTGCTATGTGCCTTCTGCCATCTAGTTGATAGTTCATACTTTTTAGCAAGTAAAAGGCCTTTTTAGGCCTTTTATAACTGTAAAAAATGTCCACCAAAAGGGCATGGTACACATATTATTTTTGGATTGGTTGAACCTTTTATGGATGCAGAATTTTGTCCTGTCTGCAAAAAATAAAATAAAAAATTAATAAATAAACTTTGGGTATTAATAAAGACACCTTGACCTTGACATATATTTTGCTGTGAAATCTTTACTGATTTTTATAAAGTAAACATGTTACTTTTTATATTGTTACAATAATATAATTTAATATTATTTTTTTAAATTAAATATTGATTAATATTGAAAGTAATATTTCAAGATGAACACACACTGGACTGAAGCGATTTAGGTTAACTTGATTATCCATGCATCATTTTTAGAAAAATCATAAAATTTATCAAATATGATACTTCAGGGTTTAGAGGAACTATTATTTGTACATTTCTCAATTAATGCATCCATATATTTTATTAAATAATAATCTTGCATCATTAAATATCATCCTGTTAAGATGTTAATGGGTGATACAGAGTGAAGACTGTCTATATGCATTTTATGTAAGTAGTCTGCTGTATGGTTATATAGATCTCATTAATTTGTAATGGAGTCCAAACCTTCTGCTGTCAGTCTAAAGGTCTAGTTATGCAAGACTTAAGTCTCCTGTCTGCCTTCCCCTTTGTGATCCTCTGATCATCCCTTGGATTTGGCTGCACTGGTGGACTGATTCTGACTCTCACTAGGTTTGTGTAGACTGTCCTCCCATCTATGACCTTGGCCTGTCTCGACTCATCCCTCTGTCCAGCCAGCTGGATCTCAACTCAGGACTCGTGGCCTGCTGAGTGTTTTGTTTTTGAATGACTCTCAATAAAGTTTATGTTCGGTATCTTTCTGCTTCTGGGCATATCTCATATAAGCTGACTTTACACTCTGGCCAGTATAGACCCAGGTGAGATATATCCTGTCTACTCGGTGATGGAATTTCATAGAGTTTTGCTGGGTCATCATGACTGAGGAGGAGATGAGGAGGAGAGAAGCTCTTGGGCCAGCTTTGTTAAATCTACATCAAGCAGAATTTTGGGATCCCAACTGCCGCCACTGTTTGTCCTTCCCACAAGATTTGGATCAACAGCAGTTTACTGTTGTGAGCCTGCTGGTCAGTTCTTTATGAAGTGGTGTTCCTTCTCTAGCCACAGACATACATCATGGTGAGGTCCACGGTGGTCTCTCTCCTCAATGGATGGGCTGTGACTGGGAAGCTGCTGGGAACTGTCATGTAAGATTTGTAGTTTTTAAAGCAAAAAAAAAAAAAATCACACAAACCTGAAAGTACAACTGTAAACCAGTCATCAAAAGGAGAACAAATCCTTCATGACAAAATAATTTGCGACGAAGTGTAGGCAAGAGCAGTGCTAGTAGCTCTCAATCTCAATTTAAGAGGCAGCAAACTCTGACCTTGTGCTTCCAGAGAGCTGAGCTTTGAACAATAAATTCACATGAATATAAGAAATCTAAAACTGCACTTTTAGATTTGTTTGACACTGTAGTGTATGTACACTAGATTGTGTGATTCAGTAGTGCCTAATGGATTAATGCTGCCTTCACGTGCTATCGGAAATTTCCTATTTCCCACTTATGAAGTCGTGATTAAGAGCTTGTCCTATTCAAGTGCTCCGTTGTCGGAAAGAATAAAATGTAGCATCCTATTGGTTAAGAATCATGTAAATATTCACCATGGGATAGTCTTAGGCTACAGTCTATGCATCAAAAATTAAAAGAAAGACCTTAACATAATGGCTCTTATGCATGCTATTGTTATTTAACAGTCATTACATATATAGGCCTATATATTGCGGACTGTGAACCTGGGTCAGTTAGCGCGAGTCGCATTCCTGTGAAGTGGGAGCAGCCAGCAGAAGATTCCGCTTGGTCTTAAAGCCTTCCTCAACGGCTACGTTCTCAAATAACAATGATCCCCCCTCCAAAAAAAAAAAAAAAAGATTAATTATCAATTGAGAATTTGTTATTATTATGGTCTAGTGAAAATAAAAATTATGGGCTGATCGCGAGAAAAAATAATGAATAAAAAGAGTATGGCTGCTGTGAGTGCAGGCAGCATAATTCACATTCAGCACATTCACAGGCAGCATAATAGACATTTCAAGGTTTCTGTAGATATATTTCTCATGTATGTGAGGCACCCTATTTTTAAGTTATTTCATAATCAGAAAAAAATTCAAGTGATCGAGAGGGCGCCTCCCTGTCATGGATGTGCATAAATATTTTTTGCACAAACACTTGAATACGAATAATAATAGAACACATTTCTTTTCGGTTACAGTACGGGATCCGCATTAAAAAATAATCTTCACAAGTCTACAACCGAGACAGATGCAGTTATAACCTGTAAATTGAAGGCTGTTTGACGTTTTAAAATGATCTAACGGCCCATGGCTCTCCAAATCACTGATCATTCGTTGTTCTTGATCAAGATTAAACGGATGCATGACTCTTTTAAACTTGTTTTAATAAATCTCTTTTGCATTAAATAATAAAGATATAAAGCAGGTTAAGTTAAATATTATTGTACAAATAATTATAAAATGTTATAGACTGCGAATAAAATGGAAGTTTCACATTTTGCATGTGCATTACAAAGTAAATAATTTTTTTTACATGCAATTATCCAAAATAAAACCAAACAAGATTAGTAATGAAGAAAAATTTGTAGACAAATAAGAATAAATGCTGCGCGTCGCCCAAATCTTGCACTCTGGTATTATAAGGAATATGATACACTCCTGCATTTAAATGCGGCTGAATTTAAAATTGTATGAGAGCAAGTAAAGAAGGCTCCCTTTAAAATCATCGAAGTTGTCTATTAATGAAGCTCTTTTTTACATTGTGTGCATTTTGTTGATTATAATGAGAGAACTTGATTTTAAACGTGAGGACATTTATTAATCAGTCCATTCTTTAGACAATCAATTATCTAAATAAATCATGCATATTTAATTTATGTTTCTTGTTTTAATTAGGCCTAAATAATGGGAGCGAAATTATACAGTGCCTCACATCATACTATAAATAAATAAAGGAAGTAATTTATAAAACACAGAACAATTTCGTAATCAGTGTACAGACAGATATCTTTTCCCCAAGAAGTTATATGTCAAAATAAAGGACAGGTAACGAATAACAAAATATGTGCGTGACAAAAATGCATGTTGTTTTATTAAAGGAATTTTTAAATATAAATTAAAAAATGTATTTATTACAAATATAGGCCTAATATGTGAGAATATTGACATTTTGCATGTAAATCCATGTAGCCTAGCTCACTAAAATAGGCTACCACTTTTAATGCTCCGATGCAAAGTAAACCACCATTTCTTTAGGATAATATAACACATAATTCATATTATATAAATAATACTGCACACCTATTAAATGTTTCAAATCTAAAGTAAGGTGTAATACTGCAGCTTAGAGAAAATATAAGCACAGGCTCATAGGCTTGACATTTATCCTGCTTGAATTTGTTCTAAGAAACGCACATAACCTTATAAGTACTAAACTTTCATCTGTGTATATTCAATATTTTAACTACAGTGTCTTTCTTTCATTTTCCTCGACTGCAGCTGTTAAATGTAACACATCGGTGAGGCAAAGCTGACAGCTATTTGCGAAAATGTGCTTTGATGCGCTTGTGGTTGAAGTGCCACTCAGCAGTCAAAACCTGCAGACGTGGCGGCGGCACTCGCGGCGACAAAAAGCTCATTTTGGTTGGCCACCTACTGTAGCCACCTACTGTAGCCAGGTGAGTTCTGGTAAGCAGAACTTCTGTCCTTCTATTTACCAGTCCTTGTACCCTCTCGCCAGTCTCATTGATTTTCCACAACAGCACTCATAAATGCTCTTTGCTCATCGACTCAGGAGCTGAGAGAAATTTCATGGACATATTTGTCTATGTCTGTCCAGCAGCTGGTATGATTTGTGTACCTTCGATAACTTGTATCTTTTCCCCCCTCTCTCCAGGTGCACATCCAGAACATTAGATGCATGATCCAAAGGCTGCTGAAGAACCAGAAAAGTAATAGTTCCATTTTCAACAAGTTCTTTTCTTGAAGTCCTTTATCTTGAGGGAAATTGACCCTGCAGTGGTATAAGGGCTTTTACTATAGTTGGCCATTTGCCTGGCCTGTGCAAAGCCGACAACAACTCCTGGGCTTTGCCAAATTCTGTTGACAGCTTCTCTGCAAATACGGCACTTTTGCTCCTCCCTCCTGATACCACAGCCTATGGCCTGTTAATGGGCCTCCTTCCATCCATTGGCAATACTGTGGCCCTCCAAGGTGGTCCACTTTGTTCCCATCCCTAAACTCCCATCTACTAGGGCACTGGTTCTTATCTCTGGTCCTGGGAAAACACAGAACTGCATAGAACTATCAAAGTGTATTTTTATTATTATTTATTACATTTCCCACATAATTACCCAACAAAAACTAATATAGTTGGTTTATTTAACACACACAATAACACTACAACAGGGCACTTTGTCTTAGTGGTCACAATGGGAACCTGCTGTGTTTTATGGACTAGAAGCCAACCCTGCTCAAGGAGGGTTAAATTCCTGCAGACTTTTGCTCCAATCCTGCTCCAACAACAGCATGTATATTTCTGGTCATCCTGAACACCTTGATTAGCTGGTTCAGATGTGTTTAATTAGGTTTGGAACTTAACTCTTCAGGAGCAGTGTTACCACAGTGACAGCTTACCCAAAATAGTATGACAACATGCCTTGCTATAGTGCCACTCTGTGTCACATGAAGTGTGTGTTATAGACGTTTCATCGGGCGTACACGCCTAGCCCTAAGTTAACTCCCGTTCTGTGTTTGTTTATCAGTCTAGCTATTGCGCCATCTACAAACGCAGTTAAAGTTAAGGTGATGAGTAAACAGAAGTTGGGCTCAGGTGGTTGTGCTATGATGTGTTTCCCATAGATACATTTATTTATTTGTGGCACTCACAATATCAAAACTGACCGAAATAAAAACGAGGCACGGGTGTTTTTATATCACTGTATTTCTGAGGGAAGACTATCTTTTAACAGTCACACTAAGAAATACAAAATTATTTATTGTTAAAATTCCTGACACCACACTGAGCAACTTCTCAGTTTTTTTTTTTTTTTTTTTCAGATGACCCATTCACTAAGCAGATACACAAGTCAACCAGCCGGTTGGCATGAACTAAAAATTATGATGCATTAATGGAATTTTTCATTTGTGCAACTGATGTTTTTTTTTTCTTTTGTATAAAAACATTACAGACAGTAGAATATGATAACAATACCCATGATTATATATATATATATATTATATATAATATATATATATATATATCATATATATATATATATATAAGCCTGTTCTTATTATAACAGAAATCCACTATACAAAAAAAATATGTAAAATTATATGTAATAGAAATCTAATAATTTAAAGTAAATAAGCAAATACATCAAACCAAAATAATAATACAAAATAATAATTAAATTACATTACAAATAATAAATAATGGATCTACTAGTGAAAATCTGTATAACATGTAAGGTAAAAAGCAAATAGTCAATACAATATAATATAAATATAATAGAATAAATTATTGATATGATGTTCTGTGATATGCAACAAAGCATTGGTTTTTGTTCAGACAAAGGAATAACTTCATCTATGATCTTGCGCAGTGCTATTCCAAGTTATGATCGCGTTGCTGAGTATAGCTTGATTCAGTTCATTTTACCCTAACTGGGCAATCAACCGAGCGGTTCGAGCACATTTTTCTAAAGTAAAATCAGATATACATTTTATCACCATGTTTCTGCCATTTAACTAAATTTACTTTTAGGAGGTCTAGAACAAGAAAATCCGATTAAATTGTTTTAATCACAATTTTTGAAGTTACTTACAGTTAGTGTTTGAAGAAAGGTGTCACATTCCGGTTTTGTCGCGGCTTTTCAGTAACAATATATTTTTGCTGCAGTGCCACCCAGTGGATATAATTGCCATTACACACTCTATTCAATGGGAGGTTTAAGGACAAAGGGCCAAAAATGGGGTTTGGCTACTTTTAATTACAGTAATTTGATCGCAAAAAAAGGTCAACCGTGCGGTTACAATGCACGTTACTGGGGAAACCTCGGTTTCTCCCGCTTTAAAGAACCTCCTGTTGGCAGAGAATGAATTTGCATTTTTAGTAAGTCTGATTTACGCAGCAAACATATTTTGCTTGTTATCAAAAATAATCTACTCTACAGGGACTACTTAGCTGTTGTTATTGATTCTATTTGGAAGTCTACCGGAAGTTAAAATAGGGCCACAAAAGCACACATGCGCAGTAACGTTTGTTTATGTTGTTGCCGTTGAAACCGTCTATAAACTCGTATTTCCTGGGCAATAATAGAGGAAATTATCAAAATCTTTGTGATAGTAAAGACTTCCCGAAACTTAGGATACCAAGACTTGCATTATGGATTGCTATAGGAGAGAAAACCAACTGAGCTACCCAGAATTAAACATATTATTCAGTAACAATTGATATCTATTTAATACTAAAATAAAGATTTTATTTTAGCTAATCTGTAAAAGAAGCACACTAGAACACACAAAAGTTTACACTTGAACAATCCAGCAAAAAGAAAGGAATATAAAATTATGTTAGCACATGATTAGTATGGTGTAGACTTGTCCTACTGTTTTGATCATGTGAATATGTAAATATGTGACTCTACTGCAGGGGTGTCAAACTCAATTCCTGGAGGGCCGGAGCCCTGCACAGTTTTGTTCCAACCCTGCTTCAGCATACATACCATGTAGTTTTCAAATAAGCCTGAAGGACTTGATTAGTTGGATCAGGTGTGTTTAATTAGGGTTAAATCTAAACTCTGCAGAGCTCCGGTCCTCCAGGAACTGAGTTTGACACCCCTGCTCTACGGGCTTTATTAAACTTGTCTTTTGAAGAGCTGTGTATATGTCATGAAACTGACCAGCATGTCATCTGCACTGCTCTCTCCTTCCATTTTCACCTCCAGACACTGTAGAGCCGAATCCAGATCTTCCATAGCTGGACAAGATGCCACAGACTGTTCTGTCAGAGATACTTCCAAAATGTTACTAATGAAATAACAAAAAAAAAATACATAAAAAAAAAAAAAAACACTTTTCACTATAGCTCCAATTGTGTTAGAACATTGTTCACAATCTCAGTGATCACAATTATAGATCACTGTTCATTTGTATGGTGAGTTGATATCTGTTCTCTATCACCTATACCTGCAAGGCAGCGAAGACCATCATCTCCTCCTCAGTGCATTCAATTTCCTCCAGCAGAATGGCCCACCTTGACTGTTCATACAACTGCGTCAGGCGCACCACGTCAGCCTGGAAGATAGATTCATGTGTTTTTTTCATAATTTTATGGGGGGGGGGGGGCAATAAGATCCAATAAGAATTCAATATTTAAATCAAATGTAAATAACTAATTTTATATATATATATATACATACACAAGTACAGTAAATACAAATACAAAATGTACAAAATACAAAAGATCCTGTATGTTGCTGTATGTACCTACCTGTGGTATGATGTCATGAAAAGTATAGTATTTGAAACGCAGAATGAGTTTATCATTTTCTTTGACTCCCTGTTGTAGAAGAGAACGGGACGAATCCAGCCACCTGCAGAGATTTCAGAACAAATTACCATTACAGTATATTCTCAAATATTTTCAATGCATTGTACTTGGGGCATGGAGTACAGACTGATGTAAAAAAAACAATAAAAAAAAAACAATTACGCTTTTCAGCATGAGGGTGTGCAACAAAATATTTGAAAAAGTGACAATACAGTACCTATTTTTGCATTAACAATATACAATATTTCATTGAATGTAGTCATCCTGAAAACAAGATGTTGCCTAGTGTATTACCCTACCTGCTGTTAATATGTGCTTTCTCCATTATGTTAGTTGTCCGATACAGCTTAGCAATGGTCTCTGGTGCTGGAGCAGGCTGACTGACCGCCAGGATTTTATACACAACTTCAGTTTCAGGTGTTTCAGCAAAGAAAGCAGGCATGCCATTGGCAAGCTTCGGGATTGTGCCTGCTATTGCATTAATGAACATCAGAGCAGTAAGTAAATAGGTAAGTAAATAAATAAATAAATAAATATTTTTTTTGTTTGTTTGTTTATTTAGTTAGTTAATTACGAGTGTAAAGCATTCTTTGAATGGGTCATATTTGTGTGTACTGGTTTGGAATTTATATTTTCTTTATATGTATTGCTCACTTGATGGAAGTGGTGCGCATGTTATGTCATACACCTCTTCCCCAACATCTTTATCTTTCTTTTTCTTCTTCTCTTCTACTGGCCATAGAAGGGATAGTTCCTCTGGGCGGCGAATGTCTGAAGAAAAGAAAACAAAAGTAGTCATGTGCAATAGTCAAATCAAACCACATGTGGTTTGAAAAAGCTATAGCTAGAGCTTTCATTTTTGCAGACACTGGTCTTACTGGTCATAAATTAACATAAATGAATGCATTTTTTCAGCAACAGACTGTTTCTGTACAGATGATCTGAAAGTTAGAAGCTAGAAGAGCTACAGATGATTTGAACTCATCACTCACTCAGGAGTTTACATATGCCCATGATGGTGCGGAATACGGGGCTGGAGAAGCAGACTCTCATTCGGAGGACAATGCTGCTGGGCATTACTAACTGCAGGGGCTTGTGCTGGGGTGTAAGGCAGAGTCGGGCATCTGCATGAATTCCACATTTATCCAACGTCCAGGATGGTTTCAGTAACCACTGCTGCTTCTGTTCCCACCACAGAGCATGATCGGACCAATCCTGCTTTATTTCTGAAGAGGACAAAAAAATTTGTCGGTCTCCCTTACCTAGTTCCAGTCCAATATGATTTTATGTCTTCCATGAAACACAAATACAGATGTTTTGAAGAATGATTTAAAAAATGAGAGAACTGCATTTAGTATTGTCAAATGTGACACCATACGTGATGTTTAAATATGTGCAAAATTATTGGGGTGGGGAATGGCATAGGGGAAAATGAAAAAAAAATTATATATATATATATATATATATATATATATATATATTATTCACTCATTCTCATGTTGTTCCAAACTCGTATGGCTATGTTTCTTCAAATATTTTGAAGAATGTTTTAACTATTTTTGTCCATACATTTTAAGTCAGCGGGGGCCACACAGCATTATATAATCTCTTTGGCTTATTTATTTGTTGTTTGTTTGTTTGTTTTTGGTATTCCACAGAAGACAAAATGTATACAGGATTGGAACAACATGACTGGATGAGCTACTGCTTTAATAATGACACAATGTATGTCCTTTTTTTTTTTGGCTCATGTAAGGTAAAAAAAAAAAAAAATTAATAATAATAATAATAATAATAATAATAATAATAATTTGTATAGCCTGAATGCACTGTAAGTCGCTTTGGATAAAAGCGTCTGCTAAATGCATAAATGTAAATGGCTAGTCCAGTTGGTTTTAACTTTGTAAAATGTATATATCTGTATATATATATATATATATATATATATATATTATATACACATATACATATAATAAAATAAGTATGTAGAAAACTGTTACCAAAATGGCTCTGAGAATTGGTTTGGAAGACCTGAGGGTCCCACTTTATATTAAGTGTCCCTAATACCTGTGTACTTACATAGTAACTAGATGTGTACATAGTATGTGACCACAGTGTAAGTACACATTGGTACATATTATCTACAGCTCCAATGTTTGTGTAATAACTCATATGTAACAACCCACAGAATGGTATGTATAAGTACAAATGTGTAACAGGACATTGGTAACAACACTTTTTGGTAATGAAAGTACAAATGTGCAACAGGACTAAAAGCACTTTTTGGTAAAAAAAAAAAAAAAAAAAGTGTTACACTAATATAAGATTTACCATGGAATTACTCTGTTACACGGCAGCGGTCAGTCAGTTGGGCTTTACATATAAATTATGGTTGGTGTCCAGAATGTCACACTTTATATTAAGTGGACAGTTCTTGAGGAGTTACCATGTAAATAAACTGGTATTACAGTGGTGCACCAACTCCTCCCACTTTAAATATCCCTAAACCTACCCATTTCCACCCCTAAACCTACCCATCTCCACCCCCTGGATCAAATGGTTCCAATTACTCTTGTACATATTGTTGTTACAAAATGTAGTTATATAATTCCTGTTACACTAGTACTTAGCGAAGTGAAAAAAAAGTGTTGTTACCAATGTCCTGTTACACATTTGTACTTACACAAACTATCCTGAGGGTTGTTACATGTGTGTAGTTAACAGAAATATTACAGCTGTAGATACTATGTACCAATGTGTACTTACATTGTGGTTACATACTATGTACAGATTTCATTATTATGTAAGTACACAGGTATTAGGGACACAATATAAAGTGGGACCGACCTGAGATTTAGACTGGTGTTACAGAGTTATGGACATGCCTGAAAACAATCCTGATGTCCTTAAAGCCACTGCAAAAACTCTGAATATCATTTAAAATCACAAACATCAGACATCAACTCACGTGACTTTTCCACAGTTTTGAGGATGACTCCACCAATATGTAGGTCCGAGGTGACACTGATTTTAAGAGGTGGGGCTTCCGGTCCCAGTTCCTCTACAGAGACGGACAGGTCCCATACTGCCATTCTAGTCTGAATACAGATGGCATGAGATGTCATGCTTCCACAATCTCAGCTTTACTTATTACTAATTACTTTCTAAACCCCATATCAACATTTACCCATTGAAAAATACAAGAATAGATATGAAACTGTAATTAAATTACAGAAAAAATGAATAATACTTTGCTTTACTTTTTAAAGGAAATGTAAATTACAGTAATGAATAACATAGTAATGTTTTACGTGTGTATATGAAGAGTTCAGATGCAAAAGCCTCTAAATGCTGTCTGAAATTGTCTTCTAAAATAAGCATTTTTATCAGGCCCATATATTTACATTCAGTTATTTCACTTAATTGCATAGAAAAGGACCTATACATTGCCATTAGAGTAAAATTACTGAATATAGGAGCCTGATAAAAATGCTAATTTTAGATGATAATTTCAGATGGCACTTAGAGGCTTTTGCATCTGAACTTTTCATAGACACACACACACACACACACACACAGACATAGAGAGAGAGAGAGAGAGAGAGAGAGCAAGAGAATGAGAGAGTTAGAGAGAGAGTTCAGTTTAAATTTGGCCTTGTATAAAAGTACTTAGAGTGCCAGGAAGAGTGGACTTTCCCGAGGGACAAGAGGGAGAGAGCAAAGAGAATGAGGTTGTTTCCTTAAAAGTTCAGTTTGTTTAATTGTGCTTGATTTATTCTCTGTTTGCCTATTCCCAGCAATTTTGTATACTAAAAGTGTACATTATATGGTAAAATAAAAAGTAAACTTTACTTTATATCAAAATTACATAATAATCAAAAAAAAACGTCAACCATTCAGGAAAAAAAAAAGACAAAAAAAAAAAAAAAACAACCCAAACTTGCTGTGTTGTGATCTGTGGCCTTTGCTTTCCTTTAAATTAAACACACACAACACATGTTATTTAATTTAAGATTTATTTATCCTAAATCCTGTTTAATAATGTAGTTGTTGGATTAGGTATTGCATAGCATTAGGGATGTAAAATATGGTCATGCCAGCAGAGTATTTGCTTTATAAGTACTAATAAATAGCCAATATGCTAGTGATATGCATGCTAATAAGCAACTAGTTAATATATGATAATTCCCCACACAAAATAAATACCAAAAAACAAAAAACTCAAATAACCTTTCACAATTAACAAGTAGCATGCACCACAAAAATAATACACTACAATTTTAATAAAATAAAAAATAAATAAAGAACAAAGATGTTTCTACGGTACAACGTCTAGGCCTGAAGGCCCATGCGTGTGCACCTTCTCTTCTAAACCTTACAACAGCCATCAGATAAAACATCCCACCCTTCCTTTCTGGTGTGTTTAATTTTTTTTTTTTTTTGTTTGTTTCTTACCTTGTATGGTTGTGGTTCCAAAAATGTTAAGCGATGAACAGACTACGCCCTTAGTCTCTAGCACTTTCTATCTGCCTCTTTCAAGAACTTGTGAGACATGTGCTGTCACTTCCTCCCTATTATTTTCCGTCTTTCTCTGCTGAGGTTTCACCCCGTCTATGCGAGTGTATGGCTGTACTCTTTTCCAGACTGATTTCTTAAGGGTTCAGCTACCCATAAATAGGTTTCTCTTCCTCTTCCTGTGATAGAGATGCACTTTTAAAATGAAACAAAAGCCGGATTTACAATACTCTTGTTTTTTCTTTGTTTTTTTTGTGTTTTTTGTAATAAAAGACATCTCTAGAAGACTTCTGCACCCACATAGATTTAGCAGAACTGAGTTTATTTATTTATTTAATTAAAAGGTGATCATTATAGAACAACTAATAAACTGGTAACTATATAGTGCTCCCTGCTGGATAGATTTAGCAGAACTGAGTTTATTTATTTATTTAATTAAAACTATATCAGTATCAGTTTAGGGGGGAAAAAAACACCAAACCAATTACCTTTAAAGCTACAATATGTAACTGTTGGCTCTCTAGAGGTTAAAAAAGTACAACTTCACACATCTTGCGAAAAAATATTGTTTTGCTTGTGCTTTGGCTCTGCTCCTCTGAGTAGATGAATGTGTTTCGAGGCAGAAGTGTACAGAATAGAAAGACCAACTATATCAGAGCGGATTGGACAACTAATTAAGGTGCTTTTTACACCCGGTGATTTCCGGAAGCATAAAATAAAACAATAAATTAATACAAACCATCCATCAAAAAAAAAAATATGAAATTAAAAAATTTTTCCCATCTGTAACTATAAATAATAACATTTATTAACAAAAAAAATTCTTAATCTTTTAAACTGCAATTTAAAGTACAAAGAGCGTGTGAAACACATTTTACAGTCAGAAGCTGCTTCCTTAAAGGGATAGTTCACCCAAAAATGAAAATTCGGTCATCATTTACTCATCCTCAAGTTGTTCCACACAAGTTTCTTTCTTGTGCTGAACACAAAAGAAGAATGTAAGTAGTTGGTGTTAGCCATTCCAAAGGACTTTAAGCGGGGAAAAAAAAATACTCATGCAGGTTTGGAACATCTTAAAAGTAAATGACAAAAGTTTGGGTGAACTGAACTATGCCTTTAAGTAAAATCACAGCCACGATATGTTGCTTCTATCCGATATGCTGGTTTCTATTGCAAATCTAGCCAGCTGGTAAACCAGGATGGTACCACTCCATTACTAAAATATTGGCAATGCTTTCTAGATCTAACACGTCAGTGGATGTGTGTTTGCTACAGGATAACAAAACAATCATTGACTGCATTGTACCATTACCAGCGTTAAGCTTTAAATTCTTACTTATTCTAGAGTCGACCAAAAGGAGGTGAATGCGTAAAAACATACATTTTAACATTGTATGCTATATTTTGGTGTTATATATAATGTATTTTGTATATAATCGTTTTATAGTCAACACAGTATTTAAAGGTGGGGTATGTAGGCTATTTTTTTAAAAAGCATTTCGGGCACGACTTCCGTAGTAGGGTGCAAAATCTACTCATAAAAAAAAAAAAAGCGCTCTGTCCAAAGGACGGACATTAGCCGAGCCGAGTGAGGACAGAAAGATAGAGATGGCAGGATAAAAAAAAAAAAAAAAAAAAAAAAAGGAAAAGCGGATCAACTTTCCAGACGCTGGAAGAACTCAAGGAGGAAGCGGGGAAGTATGCTGGCTTTGACGCCTAGGTTGCTTTGTTTCTTCTCGATAGGTGAGTAACATTGGTTTTGCTTTGGTTGGTTTTTTGCTTTTACAGAACAAATATATATGCTGGCTTTGCTTGAATGAAACATCACGATATGTGTGGGGCAGAGTTATCAAAATAGGGTCGCGAGCGAGAACCTTATGGGGGTAGGAAGCGTGTTTTTTTACATCAGGGGTGGTTGTAAGGCTGATGATACGGGGCAACTTTTGCACTTGACAATGGTGCATGGGCACTTTCCCATTGAAATGAGTAACAGATTTCTATCTAGATATTTTAAATAGGACATGGTACCTGTGACTCATCTGGTTGCCGGTTGACTGCAGCATTGCCCAAAATTGCCCCTTGTATCATCAGCCTAAACTACAAGAGGTGGCTACAACAAAGCTCACTAAGCTGACAAAAGCAGATCAAAAATGTATTAACTGCATCAACTAACAAACATGCACAAAATGAATATGCAGCATAGCACTGTTTGAAACAGCATAATGTGTATACTATTTATATATAAATATATACTGTGTGTGTGTGTATATATATATATATATATATATATATATATATATATATATATATATATATATATATTAGTAGACTGCACGATTTTGCCTCTTGTTCAGTCGATTTACACTGAAAATTGATAAAAGTCAAAAGCAACACACTGCATTGTGGGGATACAGTACTCCAAACATTGTGTTGGGGGTTGTATATTGCACGTATTGTTGCATAGGTCATCCTAGCATTCCCCTACATCATGTTTAAATATTAAACAAAACTTACATAATACAAAAACAGTATTAAAAGCGAGTATAGAAAATAGTAATTAGTAATTTTAGATCGGACATGGTCCCTGTATCTCATCTGGTTGCCGGTTGACTGCAACATTGCCCAAAAAGTTGCCCCTTGTATCATCAGCCTTACTATTACTGTCAGAAATAGTAATAGCAAATCTCTGTTATGCTAATTCCAGCATACAGACCACTTCTGAAACTTTTGCCAAACCGGTTCAAAAACTCATCACAGTTTGGCCCAGATGATTGCTACCTCAAAACTACAGGACTGCTTTCAGTGCACAGACTGGAACATGTTTAAAGAGGCAGCCTACAACAACCTCACAGACCTGCAGGAGTACACTGAAACTGTGAGTGCTTATATCAAAAAGTGCATTGATGATGTTACAGTCCGCAAGACCATCACCACACCTACCGTACAAACCAGAAGCCGTAGAATGACAGCAAAGAGCGTTAGTGTGGGCTGCTAAGACCATAGATGAAGCATTCAGATCAGGAGATAAAGCAGCCCCTTAAAACAGCAAGAGCCAATCTGATCCTGTGGCATCAAAAACGCAAAGCGGTCATATGCTCAAAAAAATCAACAATCACTTCACAGACTAGCCCAGAGACACACCACCGGGCCTGTGGCAAGCCATTCAGACCATCACAGACTACAAGCCCTCGCCACAGGCCTGTGATGCGATGCATCCCTCCCGGATGCACTCCAGCCACTTTATATACAGTTTGAAATGCAGAATGGACATACCTGCACAAAGCTGCCCATACCTCCCAATGACCAGGTGCTTTGTCTGTCTCCAGCCGACGTAAGAAAGACCCTATCTAGGATTAACCACATGCAAGGCCATGCGGGTCTGGCGACATACGGGCTATACGCTAAGGGCTTGTGCTACACGGCTGACAGATGTCCTAACAGATATCTTCAACACCTCGCTAAACCAGGGCAGTCGTCCCCACAACCATCATAAGTAGACCAGTCTCAATCCACACCATCATAACGGTACCAAAAAATCTCACCTGTGCTCCTGTCTAAGCATTACCGTCCCATGGCGCTGACTCCAATCATCCAATCATGAATAAAGTGCTCGGAGAGGTTAATCAGGCACAACATCAAAACCCAGGCCTTCCAACACGCTCGATCTGCTGCCATACAACGTCCAAACCGATTACAGGCGATGCAAATCCTTCCACTGTGGTATGCTCTGTTTACCCACCTAGACAATCAAGACTCCTATGCAGCAGCTTGATGTCAGGACTTTCAGCGTGGCATGCAACACAATAATCCCACAACAGCTCATAAATAAACAATAAACATGCGGGCCTGAACAATTACCTCTGTAATTCCGCGTTCCTGGACTTCACATGGCAAGAACCTACGTCAGTCCGTGTCGGCCACAACACTTCGAGCACTACCACAACTGCGGCAAGGTGCCCCACAAGCTGTGTCTCAGCCTGCTACTCTTCACGCTTGCTACCCACGACCAGCACTTGCCCAAGTTCAGCTCCCACCACCACTCATCAAGTTTGCGCGGATGACACAATGAGGTAGGGTCTCATCAGCAACACGATGATTGTGTTGTTTGAAACGCAGTAACAGAGAGGGAGTGGGAAAACAGCTGGCCGAATGGTGTGGCACTAACAACCCTCGTTCCGTTCCACGTGGTGAGTACGACAATTCTCGGTTGTGAGGAGAAACTCTCGTTGACCACCCCCAAACTGACCATCGACAGCTCGCACTGTGGAGAGAGTCAGCAGCACTAAATTCCTGGGGGCACATTCCACAGAGGGATCTCACCTTGACCACCAACACCACGGTCACTCTCAAAGAAGGCACAACAGCACCTACACTTTCTCCGCTGAACTGCGAAAAAAGAGCAAAGTCTCCCTCCACCACCAATCCTCACCACATTCTACAGAAGTAACCATAGAGAGCGTCGCTCGCACCAGTTTGCATTACTGTCTGGTACTGAGTCATCCTGCAGCACGACTGCAAGGGCTCCTCCCTGCTCCGCCAGACTGCTCAACAGCTTTTGGCTCCCTCGGTCTTCTGATTGCAACGGCCCCTGAACTCAAATTTACCCCGCCCTCCTCTGAAACCCCCACACAAAAACTAACACTCGACCTTCTGAAACATGGACCATCTCCTCTCTCCAACCCCTCAATTTTTTTTGTGACAAATCTCCTCCATGCGCACTAGACACTTTTTCGCACTCACTGCTGTGTACATAATCCCAGATAAGACCTCAAATTATGTGTTTTACCATGTTGTGCACTACAAATCCATTCTTGCACTGTTCCCCAGCCTGCTGCTGGACTTATGATGTTTCTCTTTGCACATGCACAGTATTACATGTTAAGCCATTCGTATAGTCTATATATAATTTTTTCTTTTTCAGTCTATCTATTAGGTAACTTTTAAACATAGTATCATATTCAAATTCTGTCAGTAGGTTAGTTGTGTAAAGGTACCGTGTTTTATGTGTAGCATTTGGATAGTTTGTATTTTTTTTTTTTAGTTTTATGTGTTAGGACAGGTTATATATAGTATTATAGTATATCTATATATAGTATATATTATCATGATATATATATATATATATATAATATAGTATTTATTATAGTTTAGTAAAGTCACGAATCTGTCAGTGAGATTAGATTTGTATAGGTATAGTTATTATGGGACAGCTTTGTATAGTCAATCTTTGGAGCCTATGTATAGGGTAATCTTTTATATATAGTATATTTATAGTCAAAATCTGTCAGTAGGTTAGATGTGTAATAGGTTCTACTGTTTAATTCATTGATGCCATGTCTGTATTTATGTAGCACACCGTGGTCCTGTGAGGCACACACATTTCGTTCCACCAAACTGTATGTCCACACATGACAGCGGAATGACAAAGCTCAACTTGAACTTATAAGTGATATTGTAATGTACCACTCCAGCACATGGAATGACAATGAACACATGTTGAGTTACACACGTTGTCACACACTTCAGGATCCGAACTTTATTAAACTGATGGGTTGACATTTCAATTGTGGTGAGAGCTGAAATCACAGTCAGTTAATCGATTGCAAACTATGAACTTATAGCCAAATAGGTGGGAGGGCCCTCTGAGCTATGACGCTCTCCCCCATGAATAGAAGTGCATTATATAGTACCATAATATCGATGCATTCACATTCAGAGACAGACAGACTATTCTAACAGGCCTACTGTTTTGAAACATTAACCACTGATGGCGAGCTGATGCAACACTTCCCTCCACCTCTCCTCCAAAGAATGGAAGAAACTTAACCCACCACATACAAAAAACCATAACCGAGAACAGATTCAGAAATGAATCTGCATTTAACCCTGCCGAACACTGAGTCTGTAAAAAGCCTGTAAATAAAAAAAAACAAATAAACACTGCATTTAATATGAAGGTTCAAACCCCCACTCTTTAATAAACTAATGTATGAAAGCATAAAATGTCTTCATAATAATGAATGTAGTGCTGAGGCAATGCCAACTGGCCACATTTTAATCCAATTAAGGCTTCAAAAAAAACAAAAAAAAAAAAAAAAAGGTTAATGGGAATGAGTGGGCAGGAGAAGGGTTAGGGTGTCTGTTGAATTTGGTGAATATAATTTGTTTGGAATGCCCTACCGATCCTTCATAGCGGTCTTCCTGTTAGCCGTTCTGTAGATGAATAATGTCCTGGGGTTTCTTCTGGTTCCTTTGATCACCGAATTGCTATTGAGCCCAACACTATCAGTTTCTGAATTTTCTGAGCGATGACAGGGTTCTTTAGGATAGATGATCGGACGAGAGGAAAACAAAAAACCAAATTAAGAGTATTTGGAAATTAAATGTATTGAACATTTTCATTTCACTTAGGTATTCCCCTAATTCTCGTTATGTCATCTAGTTTTTTTTTTTTTTTTTTTCCTTAAGTTGCAATAATTCTGGTAGTAGTGTTGTATTTCAAATCAGTAACCAAATGCGGGTGTGTCAAGAATTTATTTTCTCTATTTTGGTTTTGCATGTTTGTCATCATAGTTTTAATTTCTATTCATTTGGGTTTCTTTTTAATCTCACCTTTCATGTTGCATTTTGAATATTTTACGTTCATATAGACCTTCGGGAAAGCACCATTTTTTAAAAAGATTGCAGATTTGCCAGATTTGCAGTAAGGTGAAGAATGTTATTTTACATTTTGGATGTATTTACAAGGTTAAATTAATGTTTTACCACATTTTTATGTTTCACAAAAAAAGAAAAAAAACAGATACTTCACGAGTGTGATGTCATATCACAGTTGCAGTGCTTAAAGTCTCACTGTATCTCACTAATCTACACCCCACAGCCTCAGTTCAGCAGAGAAGAGATAATACCACATAGTTGAATCAAGTGTACTAGATAATGTAACCCTCCAGTGCACTGGGCAAGCCAGATTGTGAACCACTGCAAAATACTGAAAAATCAATACTCAAAGGGTTTCTTACTCTCGCTGAGGAGCCTGTGGTCTTTCGTTCGCCATCTGCTCTCTAAGATCATGCGCCATGGCAGGATCACTCTTTCCATGATTCTGCTGCACCCTCTGGGTCCGGCCCATGGCCCTGTCGTTTCACTTCCTCTGGGCTGTCGTTACGCATTGCTTGGCTCACCATACAGCGTTGCAGACCCCGTCTGTGGCCTCCTGTAGAGGTGACAGAGGAATAGATAATAAAATATGTTAATATGTCAGGCATCATCATTCACTCAGCACAATCCTCCACTTCAAACTCAGATGATAACGGAGCAGGTCATGTATACCTTCGAGTTGGAGTCGTCAAGCTCGAGAGCTTTCTGGTACACATCCATTTGCTTTAGAGAACTCCTTCAAGCCTCTCACGCTGCTCCCTTGCGTGTGTATCCCGTAACTAAAAGTGCAGTGGATAGTGGTAAGGTGTTAGAATGACAGAATGAATGAATGAAGGAATGAATGAAATAAAAAATTATATATGATAAAATTAATATATCTATATATAGATATATATAATATACAATATCTATATATATAAATACTAGATATATATATAATATATATAATATATATATTACTAGAGTTTGGTTCCAAAAATGTGATAAACGCCATTTAAAAAAATAAATAAATAATAGTTTCTACCAAAATATCAGTATTGTATGTGGTTGGTATTGAAAAGTAAAACTTTTTATATTTTACCCCAAAATGGTGATATTCACCAGAATTATGTGTGTCACGTTTTCTTCCGTTTTTTTTTCCAAACCGTGACAACGCCAGTCTCCCTTTTTTTTTTGCAGAATGTGATATCCTCTAAACCAATTGCAGCGCACCATTCCACACACAATCTGGACAGTAATGTAGCAGTGCTTTGAATAGACCCGGGCATCCTCGTTTTCCCTCATCTACTTGTGATCACCAAACAAGGGCTGCATGATTAAATAGCATGTGATTGTCATGATCCATCTCGTCAGTAAAGCCTGTTCTGTGAAGCTCGCAGATGGGTACGCCGCCCTCAGAAGCAACACAAAGCAGCAAAAACTGGACTTCACATTTTTTTTTTAAATGTTACTGTTCGCTTCGCTCTGAGTAGGATAAGACATCATTTCACCTCAATAAGGACCGCTGAAGGAATAAAGATTTTGAAGCGGCTTGACCCAAGCAGAGATAAACATGTAGTAAGGGTCTTTTTATTTATTAATCTACATATTTCGTTTTCATATAACTGTGTACACATTTTTTTTTTCGTAGTTAGATTTTTTCCAGACTATAATTCCTGACTAAAGTGTAATCAGGTGAAACATTATGAAGTTTCATTTACATCATCTCTCAATGTTTCATCGATGCCAGGATGTGTTTTTTTTATTTTTTTTTTAATGTTTCTATAACAGACGCAATACGATATAAAGTAATCCGAGTTATAATGTTCTGGCTTAATGTCAGTAAGAATGGTAGACAAAACTTTACTGGTGATAGGCTATTCTCTGTTCACGAATATAGACCATACATGTTTATAACTACTTATATAGGGTATGCCCTTCATCATTCAAAGAATGCTTGTGTTTTCCTAAGAACGTAACTAATCTTCGGTTTCATCAATATCTGCTCGGGTTGTACAAATATTTTTAATGTGTTATACCCTTCATTTGTGTTTGCACTTGTCCTGAGGTAAAAAAACATAAACAAAAACAATAAAAAAAGGTTGCACTCAAGATAAGCTGTAACTATCACTGACAATAAATGTGCTATGTTGTAATTGTTCTTTTTTTTTCCTATAAATTAATAATAGTATCAGTGACCCTCACAATAATGTTCATGCATTTTATTTGCGGAAACAGCATGTTTACGTTTTTTATATCAGATAACTACCACACCGGTTGCAAAACGACCCAGAGCCAATGAAACTAAGCGGCCCAATCAGAACCACCCTGGAACACAAGCTAAGGCCCATGGGACACCCTCGAGTCCCAATCTCTTACAACGTCCTCTTCGAACAACGTATGGCCTTCAGGAGTGCACATCAACATAAATACATTTTGGGAAATGCCATGTATGGTGATGTTCATGATTTATAATACTTTCAACATGACACATGCGTCCTTGCCATTTATTTGATCACACCAAAATACCGCAAAGTTGCATATTTGCGAAAGCCGTAATATTGTGACGTTTGATGGATAAATAACATAATCATGTGAGAAGTCGGATCACTGTTCGTTCAATTAATCAAAAAAAGTACACATCGCTTTTACAACATTGAATAATAATAAGAATATTTTTTTTGTTTTGCGTAGCAAAGGCAGAATATGATGACCATGATTTCCGAAAGTGATTGTGAGTCTGGAGTAATGATGTGCTAAAAAGTCAGCTTTGGAAAGTCCAGCCTTTGTTCCATATTAACTGTTTAACTGCACTCACTCCACAGGTGAATCAATATTTTGTGGGATAATTAAATATTCTAAATAAAACTAACAATTAAAATATAACATGTATTTTGTCCTCACATTCTTTCTTGTAACTCTTTCCCTCTCAGTCACACACGCTGGCCGAAAGCTCTCATGCATGATCATTTAGGTGTCTTTGTCTTCTCTTGTGTGAATCACACAATATTCATGTGTTGACATTCTCCTCTCGCATCTGCCTTTTAAACAAAAAGTTCCTTAGAAGATTTAAATAAAATTCTATTCGTTTTCTGTGAGTGAGTACAAACAAATTATTTTCACATCAGCAAAAATCTAGGCTACAAGCTTCAGCTTTGACAGACTTGTGAACAAAATGTTCTCTAGGTGTTCATGAACTTAGTCCGGTGACTTCAAAATTTAGTTTTTTTTACAACCACCATAAACGTTGTTTCCCTCCCTCAAAAAAAAAAACACATCTGTACATACATGCTAGTTTACAATATATTTGTAGCCCATTTTGGTACTGATACAGTGTTATTAGACTTTAGCATGTATTATTTATCAGCCAACTAACAAAAAAGCACAAAAGTCAAGGGATGTCAAAACTTTTCCAGGCCCCCAAAACCCCCTAGACCTCAGAGGGTTAATGTGATGTTGCTGTTTATGTTCATGTTCTTTATTGCTGTAATTAATTTATAGCATTAACAAGATGACCTGTTGAATTCATTTTGGAAGCAATGACTGATGAATGTATTTTTAGTCCAGTGCCTGTATATAAGATTAGTATTGACCGTTCAGAGGCTGTCATATGTGGATCAACTTATTATGCGTGTATTTTCTCAGTTTCAATATGATAACAACTTTCATATTGATTCAATGGATTTAATGCATTAAAAAAAAAAAATGCATTTGGGAATTTTTTGAATAAAATGTTGGCAATGAGTCTTTGAAAATCAAAATTTGGATTTAAATTTTTAATGTTATTATAATCTAAAGATGCTATGCGAAAGTTTGAACAGAAAATAGTGGTTTTCATCTAGCCACTTTCTTTGGTAAAGAAAACATTTTTTACTTAATCAAAATGGATTTATAGCGCTTTGGAACTAAACCTCCTCCCTACACACACACACACACATATATATACACATGTATATACACGTATACACACACATTATTACAAATACACATATACATGCAAGTATATATATATATTTAATATTAGAGGTCGACTAATGTATCTGCTTTTGCCGACATCGCGACCGACATTTGATTGTTGAACAATCAGTTATCGGCAGAAACTCCATGCCGAAGTGTTTCCCGGCTTGCGTCCTTGCTGGCGGCTGAGACGTGTCTGTTTTCATTATACAGTGCGAGAAGTGGCCTCTAGTGATTGAAATCACTGACATCATGTGCTATTTGTTTAGACACGTGACACTGCACACTGAACAGAGGCGGACTCAGATTTAAATGCAGCTGACAGAAAATTGTGGCCCGCCACACAGCGCCATTCACATAGTTTTCTATTAAATTACATTATATCCGCCTGAATCATTGTTAATGTACCATAATAAATCGTATATTGAGCATTTTCACCCGAGATCGCTTGTCTTTCTGTGGCTCTAATAAGTCGGTATGCTTCTTCCATTTATAGAGCTATACATAGATCACTCTTGTCCGTTTGCTGCTTCCGTTTTATTAAACACGAACTTCAAACTTATCTATACCCTTGGTCATTCTTGAGTACACTTGGTCCCTTGGTGATAATAAAACTGTTGTAAAGACCGCTGCGTCCGCGTTGACGCGACGTCCGGAGTAAAATTGTGTATACTGGTGATTCTCCTGGACTCATCACTGACGCTTTTTAATTTGATTAGTTTAATCATCAAGTGTTCAATGAAGTAAGATGTGAAAGAATTATACATTGTGCTGGTATAACGTTGTGTGCCTGTGTGATTTCCATTGATCTGGCGGAAAATCTGAGATGACGGAATCCCAGTGTGACATACAGAGTCCACAGTTCATATAGGAGTAGGTATGCGCAGGGGATTGTGGTACGTTGAATGATTAAATCAAAAAGTAGGTCCATTACACACATCAAATCGTGATATGGACTATCTCTATAGCAAACTTCTGAGCCTTAAAAGTTGGTTCGAAATGTGCATCCTGCATGTTCTGCGGGAATGTCGCAGATGCAAGGTTTTATTTATATACTGAAGCGCGGTGTGACCCTCATCGCCGTGATTGTCAGCTTCTGGTCGTCTCTCAAATCGAGGCAGTAAACACATGAATAACATCTCCAAACCGCTCTTCCTAGAAGCTTTCTGAGCTTCTGACCTCTTGATTTGAGTAAACTAGCCATCATGTCAACATACACGAACTGTAAGGTACCACATCAGCCCGTCAAAATAAGTCCGTCTATTTTTCAGCGTATAATGTAATAGCCCTACTACTACTACTTACTACTCAAACAAAGCCTTAGGGTTTTTAAGGAATAATCACACCACAATTTCTTTCCATGTTTTTAATTTTAAGACAGTAATCCCCTTTGCTTACCCAAAAAAAGTTTGCTTTATTTTAGTAATTAAAAGATACATGAAATTAATGTTGCTTCTTGATTTGATAACTCAGAAATTTTAATACACACACTGAATTTTTGAGGGGGGGGGGAATAGGCTTCTTTAGAAAACAAAAAAAAACACAAAAAAAAGAATAATAAATTTAGTTGTGTTAATGCATTCACTAATTAGACATGCTAAAACACAGATTTGGGTAACAATAAAAATAGGGTGAGAAAAAATAAAACATTGCATAGGGCCCCATAAACGTATATTGTTAAACTTTGTTTTTATTAATCGTGTGAATTATAAGTTTCATAGGTTTTAATTAATTTATACTGCTTTTGATGACTAACTTTGACTAAGAAAACGGAGTGTAGAAAATTTAAACGAAAAAACAGAATCCCGAAAAAGTCCCAAACGGAAATACCGATTGTGAAAAAAATAATAAAGAAACGGAATTTTTAGGAAAATTAAACTGATTTTGTGGTAAGTTTCAACATTTACTATGTACTATTCTATTTATTATATTAAAGTACTACTAGTATGAATCAGTACTTTTTTTTTTTTTTTTTTTAAAGAAACACTAGTTTAGTTTTTGTTGCAGTATTCATTTTAAAAACTATCTTATTAATCGTATCGCCAGTGGGTATATATATACACACACACACACACACACGCTCACATGGAAGATGAGAAAACAAAATGTATAGCACTTACTGAAGTTTGGGTCCAGTTGATGCACTCCTCACAGTCCTGAAACAGAACAAGGAGGTGGAGGTTACACAGTGACAGGGCCACTATGGTAAATAGGCAACCAAACCTAGTCGAGGGTGACGTCAATATAGAACTCAGGAGGGGTTTGACGTGCTGAGCTCTTTTTACATTTACATACTTATTTATTTATTTGACTAACCCTTCCTAGTTTTAAAGTGACCGTGAAACAATAGGTAACACTTTAGATTAGAGAGCCACTATTGCACTATTAACTAGTTGTTTAGATTTAGCATGCGTATTCTATGGCATATTTGGCTGTGTATTAGTACTCATAAATGGCACATATTATGCCTTATCTGAATGACCTTCTAATCCAACCCAATACCTAAGCAGACTACTACAAACAACAGCTTCCTTAGATTATCAATAAGCAGCAAATTAGGAGTTTATCAAGAGCAAATCCTAGTAAATAGTGAATGTGTTCCCTAATGTAAGTGTTACCTGAAAATTCCATTGCTGGTATTATTTTGTTTTATATTGCCCCTGAGGAAAAAAGGGATGGTGTCATCCGACTACATCTACATACTCACCTTTAAATACAGCACCATGTGTGACAAAAACTCTCACATGAATATGATCTAGCCACATTACAAGTGCTTCAAACAATCTTGTGTGTTTTGGGATGCATGATTGGTACCTTGAGGGCCAGCTGAACTTCCAGTAGTTTGGTGTGTAGCAGGCCAGCTCTGTTGCTGAAGAGTTTTGGCATCATAAGGGCTTCTCTTAATGGGCCAACTGAGTAAATGTTTCATGGCCAAAGGATAGTCACCTACATATCATACAGCAACAGAACAAATTGGGGGGAATTCGCCAGTCTAAATTATTTCAAAATAAATCTTATTAAAAACTGGCACATTAACAGCAGTGTTGATTTTGTTCAGGTATACACACACCCTTTCTGGAAGGCATCATTTGCCTCTTGTTTTTTTTCTTTCCAGTGCCAAATCTGGATTGATGTCAAAGGCTGCTTTCTCCTGTCCTTTAACATCTTTTCCGCCTGTAAAAGAGCATGAATAAAAGTTGAGCTTTCCCATTAACAAAAAGTTTTTGAGTATAGATATTTTACTTCTGATTTTAAATATCATACACAAAAGTCCCATTTCCACGCATACTAAAAAAAAAAAAAAAAAAAAAAAAAAAATTTGCATTATTTTTTGTATAATGGGAACAGTATTTTAAAAAAATATAAATAAAAATAAATTCCCTATAAGTGCATAATTTTGTAATAGGCAAAATAAACATTCTAAATTCATTACTTCATTTTTTTTCTCAGGTGGAAATATGACCAGCACACATCAGTCTAACAGAAAAAGAGAGATACTCGGGGATATTGTTGTGAATCTTTCACCAAAAGTTTTGAATACGACCTGCTGACATTTCTTTGAGGACTAGTGTGCAAGCGATGCTCTGGTCAGACTCTGATTAAAAAACTGGACTGCCTCTTTGTACTGTACTCCTGCTTAAAAGAGGAGTTACCAATCCTGGCGTATGCCCTGCAACCAAAACAGACAAATAAACTTCATATAGAGGTTCCATAAATACATTAACACTTACTCTTCTTCAGTTTTATCTTGGTACAGAAAATTTACTTGGCAATCTGTCTGTAATTCCTCCCGGTTCTCTCTCTGCCTGACACCTCAATGGCAGGTAGTTCTCACAAAGCTCTCTGCACTTATCAAAATCCCCCTTTTCAACCATGCACAGCTGAGAGAGAGAAAACAGACACACTTACATTAGAAGTGACATTTACTTGTAGTAGCTATGGGTTTGTGAGGAGTAGTATAGCGTAGTTTTATCACTACATAAGACTTTTTATTAAAACTCGTCACTAAACCTTTTATCTTCACACTGGAACAAAAGCTAAGTGGAAGGGCAAAGGCTAACAATCACCATAAGGCGTATTACATATCGTTTATTCATGGCTGCTATGCATCTCATATGTTGTAACAATAAATTGCTTAAATGGTTGTTCCCACAAAATGTGTATTTGCATTCCATTCCAGTGCATTGCTATTCATTGAAATGAAGCTGGTATTAAATAAAATATGAATATTAGATGAAAAAACAAAATTAAAATTGGATTACTTTAGCAACTGAAATGAAATTTTAAATTGAAGCACTAAAATGACTAACTGGAACTAATTCAATCGACATAAAAGCTAAATAGTAATTACATCTATTTATTAACCAGGTCCATTGGTATAAAATTCTAAAAACAGTACTTTATACATTAAAACAGTTATACCAATGTTTTCTCGTAAGTGACTGATCACACCATTACTAAGCCTAGGGATGACATTAAAGTTTTTAAAATACACATTTATATTGCAATAATTTCACATTCAGTCTTCAAATTAATGTAGAAACAACATATAAAGCCAGCATATCTTTAACATTTGCTTAATGGCATCTTTTTAATGACTGAAGGTGAGTATTATTGGCTACGCTATATGGGGAGCGCGATTTCACCTAAGTACAACATAGTTCCTCAACCAGTATCAACATATATTGGTGATCCTGGAACAAATATTCTTAAATCAACCAATCCAGAAACGAGATATAACTTTTTAGGGAAAATATGATTTTAGGCTTTAGAGTCAGGTTAGGTGCTTTTGGCTAACTTGTTAAGCAGCTTATCATTTCCTGCCAGATTTTAGGAATAAATTATGTCGCGCAGGATTAGGTTTACGGGTAGGGATTGGGTTAAGTCTCATATTTTTGGACAATAATGTTGGATCCAAACATCATCAAAAAGATGTTGATCCAGGAAACATGTTCCATTTGGCAAAAACCACAACGACCACGTTTCAAACAACATATCAAACCAAATAAGACCAAGTAATCGGATTGATGGTCTCATGAATCAAGACTGAATAAGCTTTCAAAGTAAAACATCTTAAATCGTTCTTGAAAGAAGAAATTTAGACCAGGACTGAAGAGGGGTGGTTTTATTCCTTTTCGAAAACGACACAGAGCATTACTGTATAAAAGCTTGATGATTCGGATTAGAAACCAAAACTGAAAATGACGGCGCATGTGCAATGACGTGAGAAACAGCTTAATGACGTGATGACACGTGGAACGAGAGCAGGTCTTCACCGTTTGAATCAACAGTGTTGTATAAATGAGAATGTCCTGTCACATAAAAAACTCTCCTTCTTTCAATACTGCTAAAACTAAATGAAGTGGAGCAAGGACTGGTATCCGCACACAGTCCTTGGTTTCGGAGTTCAGTGAACACATCCACACGGTGAACACACACTTGCAATAGGCAGTGGGACAGCCATTTTATGCTGTGGCGCCTGGGGAGGAGTTGGGGGTACTGTGCCCGTGACTGCAGAAGGGAACCTCTGACGTCATGGTACTGCCGGTCCGAGACTCGAACCAACAAACCAACCATTGGGTTAGGAGTCAAACCTCTAACACATTAGGCCAATGATGCTCCCCAAATATTATAAGCAGCAGCATGACAACAGCAAGTTTATACTACTCATTTTCACTCAAGTTAAGTGGCTAGAAATTTATAAATATTAATTCTGCTGTTTAAAACAAATTAGAAGAAAGCAGTGTACGGAGGAATGGTTTATTATGCACAAACAGCAGGAAACTCTAATATGCTTGCAGTGTGCGCATGTCAATGTAAAAAAAAAAAAAATGTCTATTGGATTTGAAAAAAATCTATTGACTTGAAGCTTCTGACAAACACACAAAAGCAACCTGATCACTTTATTTAGCGCTCATGTGAATTACTTACATTTACAGATTCATCATTCGGAATGAATTTAATCCAACTGAAACAAAAGTTGTGCATGTACAACATAGACACTGATAATTAATACCACGGATGTCTCTAGTAAATTGTTCTTTTTTCCTAATATTTATCCACTTACTATATGTACAGGTTGACTATACTGACATTACAGTCTAATTGAGAGCCATAAATTGTAACACATTTATGCTAGACTCTAAAAAAAAAAAAATCTGACATAGAACCCATTATAATACATATCATACACTCACCTAAAGGATTAATAAGGAACACCATACTAATACTGTGTTTGACCCCTTTCACTTTCAGAACTGCCTTCCTTCCACTCCTAATGCGGGCATTGATTCAAACAAGGTGCTGAAAGGCAATTCTCTTTGAAAGGCTGGCCCCTATTGATAGGATTAGAATTCTCCAGTTGAATGGAGATTTGTGGGATGCACATCCAGGGCAATTTAAGCCCTATATTCCACCACATCCCAAAGATGCTCTATTGGTTGAGATCTGGTGACTATGGGGGCCATTTTAGTACAGTGAACTCATTGTCACATGGTTCAAGAAACCAATTTGGAAATGATTGGAGCTTTGTGATATGGGTGCATTATTCTTGCTGGAAGCTTTTTTCATCAGGAGGATGGGTACATGGTGGTCATAAAGGGATGGACATGGTCAGAAGCACAATGCCTCAGGTAGGCCGTGGCATTTTAAACAAATGCCCAATTGGCACTAAGGGGCCTCTGTAAGTGGTAACAAAGGCATGAGGATCCATGTTCTCATTCGTTTACGCAAATTCTGACTCTACCAGTCTGAATGTCTCAACAGAAATCGAGACTCATCAGACCAGGCAACATTTTTCCAGTCTTTCAACTGTCCAATTTGGTGAGCTCGTGCAAATTGTAAGCCTCCTGTTCCTATTTGTAGCTGGAGATGAGTGGTACCCGGTGGGGTCTTCTGATATTGTAGCCCATCTGCCTCAAGGTTGGGCGATGTTGTGTTCACAAATGCTGTGCTGCATACACTCGGTTGTAACACAAGTGGGTATTTCAGTCAAAGTTGATCTTCTATCAGCTTGGAATCCGTTGGCCCATTCTCCTCTGACCTCCTAGCATTTTCGCCCACGGACTGACGCCAATACTGGATGTTTTTCCCTTTGTCACATCCTTCTTGTAAACCATAGAAAGGTTGTGCCCGTTGAAAATCCAGTAACTGAGCAGATTGTGAAATACTCAGACCGGCCCATCTGGCACCAACAACAACCCATGCCCGCTCAAAATGCTATAAAAGGTCCAGACCTTTCACTGTTACCCATTCTGACATTCAGTTTGGCGTTCAGGAGATTGTCTTGAACAGAGTGAGCACAAAACACCTAACATGCATTGACGCAAATGCCATGTGATTGGTTGATTAGATAATTGCATTATGAGAATTGAACAGGTGTTCCTAATACTCCTTTAGGTGAGATGTATGTGTGAGTGTGTTTATGGGGAATGGCCTGTATCTGGCCGGATTACCATCTGTTTGAGCGCACAAATCAAGCACGCTATACTGTGTAATCACAGCTATCAATGCCGAAAGCCGGCTATATGAATAGTGTGCACTTATTGACTTTCTGGCACTCGTAGTGATAACCATCGCTATAACTGCCATCAGCACATGATAATTGACTATATGAGCAGAAATCATTGTAAAGGCTGATTTCTAGCAGTCTCAGGATATCTTTAATGGCATACATAGTTAAATTTTTATTTTTTAATTACTCTCAAATTCTTCTTGTATTTTTCTAGTGCTCCAAATCACTTATGATGTCTAAGGTTCTGTCAATATGTTTAATGTCTAAAATCGTTTTGTAGAACCCTTCAATACAGTTGTTAAATATTTTTTTATGGGGGGGGCGGGGGGTGACTAGACATAGTATCAGAAAAACGGTTGCAGGAATCTCATTTTTCATGGTCTCATCTTCTTCAGATTTGAAATAGAAAACTCATAGAGACATGTGACTTTCAACCACCCACTTACTTTCTTAGATTGCTCCAGGACTGATATCTGTATTTTTATATAAAAAAATAAAGGGGTACAATTTTATTCAAGGCACTTCAGTGTTTATCAGTGATGATGGGTCAACACTATAAACAACCCGCACCCTACCGGCGTTTTCAACTAACGCATGCCGCAACCGGACCGCAAAAAAAGAAAAGAAAATATTGTACCCGACCCGCTTCAGACCAGCATTTTTAAAAGTAGTAAATGCTCATCGCTAGCGGCAGGGGCGTAGAATTATGGGGGACACCAGGGGCGTGTCCCTACCAGTAATCCAGCGACTGCCAAAATGTCCCGAGCCGGATCATTTTGAAAAAGCAATTCAAATATATGTTTTGTACATTTGACGTCTGAGGACGCTCCTGAAAAATCATACCATTGATATTGTTACCTAAGTAGTAAACAGGCTAAACACTGAACTGGTTTTCTTTGGTGATTGGATTCGAAAGGATTAGTGTTATTGTTGCTGAGCGCGTGTAAACCGAAGGCTGAATGGAAGGGCAATCTGGCGAAACGTAGGTTTGTTTAATAACAAATAAAATCGCAATTATGTAATTATGTATAGTAAGTGGATCATGGTTTCTCCGCTGATGACACCTAATTTATTTACTTTATATGTTCAAGACTTAAATCTTTCGTTATGCACATTATTGCTGTTACTGTATTGGGTGCGTTGTTGAAAAAACGTAATTGTAACTTTTCATGATTATGAGATTTTAACTGACTAAATTAGATTACTGACTTTTATATAGTTGAATGTTTGATAGACTTGACGCCATTACCGTCATCGCCACTGAGGTCATTACGTCGAGCGTAAAAGAACTGGTGAACCGTTTTTTTTCTGTTTTTTTGCAACCGGTTTTAGTAAATAACTGTCCGAAAGAAAAACGGTTCGGGGAAAAGAACCGGTTCGTGGAAAGAACCGAATTCCCATTCACTAGACTGAGTCATGTCATCTTCAACGCACAGTTATTCAGCCATAAAGTGTAGCCTATGTATTTCAAAAATTGGTCTAGTACTATTAGACCCCTTAATCTCCTAGTTCACTGTGACGTCCACCGCTTCTAGCTGGAGGAAAAACATAAGGAAGAAACTCATAGCAGGCGCGCTAAAAGGTGTGAGGTTTGTGATCTTTAAAATGTCGTCTTGGTTGTGTTTTGGCCTGCAAGAAGAAGAAGGAACAGCACTTTCTGGTTCAAAGAACTAAAGTTTCACAGGATATCCGCCCGACATTCCTTAACAAGAAATCAAGAAGGACAATTGTGGTTGAAATGCAATACGCGTACCAGACTAGGACAGAGACGATCATAAATAATGCTGTGTTTGCAGTGCGCACAACTTCGTATTAGGTAAAATAATCTATGCATATGTACTGGTGTGGTTGGTTTAGCTAGTACAAATCAGCAGTTTTATGTTTTATAGGGGAAAGTCGCCACCTCAGCGCAACTTAGCTAGCGTAAATGTTAAAAACAAACATACAGCAATAGGGGGTGCCATCTTGAATGGGTCTGTTAAAATATCCACATGCTAATCATGTTAGCCAGCATAGGTTACATTAGACAATAAGCCGTGACAAAATTCCCCAAACCACCCTAAAGTAATTATAGTTGTCTAGGAAATATCCAAAACCTGGTAAAGATGTTTCCAATGAGAAACAAGATACAAGAACTCCACCAGTCTTAGCTAAAATAATAAATAAATAAATAATAAATAAATTAGGCTACTGAATGTTATCCCACTAGTCATTATATTTTGGTCAGATAAACCAGTTTGGTCAGTAGAAATGAGGTGATAAACTGAATTAATGTGATAAAATGTATTGCTAAATCCAATTTTTTTATTATTATTTTTTTGTCACGGTCCGCCACAGTCATTTGACTGTACATATGTGGACAGTACGAAAACTTCTTCTGCATCCATGTTTAATAAATCCCTCTTAAAACAGTGATAGTTACGGCATGTCAAATTGCGTCCGCGCCTCTTTTCCTCCAGCTAGCCCCGCCCACCCGAGACGTGGCAAGTTTACAAACTTTTAAAGGGGTCTATATAAATTACAAAGTTTAACTGGCATCTTATGTTCAAACAACCGACTGACCGCGACCGAAATCATTAAACAATATTTTTGGATGACTCGTAAACCCGGGTGGACCGCAGGAACCCGCTCATTTGGATCAACCCCGCGCATCACGGGTGTTATAAACTTATATTTTATAATATTTATACTTATAATATTTTTGGCATTATCAACTATGGTTGCTAAAAAGTAAAGCCCCACGGGTCTCTTTCAACAGACACCAAAATATATGTGTGTAACACCACTGAAGGTAAGGAAGTGTTGCAATTTTAAGTTTAGGTAGGGCACTTGTAAGCAGCAAGCAGCAGTTGTGCTGGGGTGGCCAACCCTAGCTCCATGTGAAAAGCCAGATTCGGACAGGATTAGGGATTAGTTTCACATGGAGAGGTGGGGTAAAGTATTTATTACCAGAGCTTCTCAGTGATTTTAGTCCCATCCAAATGTGCCATATCAGAATAGTGCTTAATTCTTACCTGCTTGGTTTGACACATAGGTCATGTTGGTGGGATCGTGCTTTAGGGCTTCTTCATAGTGCTTCAGTGCAGTAGCAAAATCTTTCTTCTTATATGCTGCATTTCCCAGTTCCTTCTCCTTCAAGGCCTAGAAAAACGATCAAAATTGGGACAGACACCATTGCTAGCTTGGCACTGCAGCATATTCAACAAAACTAAAACGCAGTCAACTGAACACAGAAAAAGTCAAATAGCTCAGTTTAAATTGTCTGTTGTATGTAGATGTAGGGCTGTGTTGGAGAACATAACTGTATTACCAGTTTGTTATTCTAAGCATGTGAAGGATGCTGTTTTACATGGATACTGGGACACGAACAAAGTTCAAAGCCTTGTCTAAATAATAAATACTAGTATACTAATACTAATGTTAGGCTACACCTTGAATATTTAAACATTTTGATTTGTGCCAAAAGAGTTATGGGAGTCCAACGCAGGTTTCAGTTTCACTTTAAACAAAATTTGTTTATAGGTTTAGCCTTTATAAACTCATATGTTGTTTATAATTAATGGCACTATAATATCTATAATATTTATGTATGTGAACATTTTATTTACTGATAATTTATGCTATCTGAATGTAATAACATGCATCACTCAACTTATTTTTCTCTTGCAACAAAGCAACTTTGACCAAATGCGACTCACACAGGTGTGATTTGTATGGAAAATAGGTTACATGTAGAGAAGAGTTACACTAAACCAAATTTGCTTTGACACAGTACCATTCTCTTGTTCTCTGGCAGGTCTTCCTCTTTAGGAGGAGGTGGAGCTGTCTCTTTGGGTTTAGGGGGTGGGGTTGGAGTCTGTTCTTCCTCTTCATCCATGCCAGCTAGATCCAGCCCCAGTAGCACTGAGAGAGTTGTCATCACACGAGGGTCCTGCAGTTTTCTATAGACCCCCCCCCACCCCAAAAAAAGCAGATTACTTAGGGCTGCACAATTAATTAATCAGCAGCTTTAGCCTAATCACATGCGCATCTTGTCAGGTTCTGTGATCAGTTGTAAATCTTCATCAGAAGGCCAGAGGGCACTCTCGTGCTGAAAATCCAAAAATAAATAAATAAACAGAAGAAATCCAATTCCTATAGCGGTTGCTGAATAAACAGAAGACTTGATTCAACGTGACTAATAAACACGACTACGAAAAAATATGGTTTATCTGAGTTCTTATTATTATTATAATGAAAAAATTTAAATTAAGTATAAAATAATGCAATGCTAATCGACATAACCTTAATCACTGCTTAGAATACTATGAAATATGTTGTGTGCCTTGTTCCGTGTAAGAAGCCACATCTCACAGAAGGATTTATTTGAAACACTCGACTGACATTATGAAGAGAGTTTGGAGTAAAAACAATGTTATTAAATTTGGTATTTTCATGTGCTTTCAGATGGAGCAGCATTTACTACACAGAGGCGTAGTACACTGACAAACTACACAAACTGCTTTCATAATCACAGAATGATTTTTTCACAATTAAAACAGTCTACGATTATGAAAGCAGTTTTGTCTAGCTTGTCAGTGAATTACGGCTCTGTGTAGTAAATGCTGCTCCATCAAAAAGTGCGTGATGGAGATTTATCTCAGAACTGGCTTTACTGACAAGATGCACATGACAACTGCATTCGATTAAGAGCAGCCCTAAGACTACTATAGATTGCAATACAAAATATGACAAAAAAAAAGTATATATATTCACTGGAGAACAGATGACAATTTATATAAACCCTCTATATATACACTATACACTCATAACATCAGATAAACTAATTTATTTGCCAAAATTTGCAGTACACAATGACACCACGTAGGATATTGCATAGATTTTGCAGTATTCTATATGACCTTCCATTTCACAGGGTCTCTGCAGGATTTTTAAGCTCAAATTCAAGACTTAAAGACCTTTTAAGACTTGCACAAATAAAATTAATACCATATGAAAAGGGTATGACAATGTCTTTAGTAACATATTAAACCGTAAAATGACTGTAAAAAACTTGATTTACAGTTAAGATACAAGTTTTTTTTTTTAAAGGGGTCATCGTATACCAAGTTCACTTTTACATGTTGTTTGAACAAATGTGTGTTGGCAGTGTGTGTACACATCTACCCTATAATGATAAAAATCCACCCAGTGGTTTTTATTTAAACCCTAAAAATATTATCCCCTTTTTCAAATCAGGCCATTCTCAGCTTCTTGTCTGTGTGATGTCACATGGACAAAGGCCCCTCCAACCATTGTTTATTGACACAGCTGTCTTACCTAAAACCCGCCCTGAGTAAGCTGTAACAGTCCAACTGCCATTGTTTCGACACCGGAACAGGAGTAGACAAGAATATCTTCATAGCGATTGATTTGTTGTTGGATGTAATAATGAACATAGTAGTCATTTACTCCCGACATCTAAACCGCTGAAAATTCAGTGGACTACGTTTGTTTGTTAAGGGAATGCGTCCCCGATCTACTTAATGGCGCTTTTCCACTGCATGGTACGGCTCGGTACGGTTCACTTTTGGGGGGTTTTCCACTGGGTACAGTACCTGGCACTTTTTTTTTCAGTACCACCTTGGTTGAGGTTCCAAGTGAACTGTACCATTACCAAATCATGACGTGTAAACTGCTGATCACAGATTGGCTGGAGAGAATCGTCACTACCTGCATCACTGAACTTGCAACACAAACATTTAAATCAGCACAGCCAGGGAAGGATCGAACGCAACCATTTTGAACAAGCACACCTTTTTTTAAACAACCAAAAAGTTTTGTTGTCTGTTGCAGAAGTACAGACGATCCTCTCATTGATAGCAGAGGAGTGTATCCAGCAAGAGCTTGATGGGGACAACACGGAATGAAAAAGTTTTTTAGGAGTCGTGGCAGTAGAGGCAACACAACTATAAACGACATGTGAATAATCCCCCCCCCCCACTCTAAAGTGATACTAAACTGCAGTGGAAGAGCAAACCGTGCCGTAAATGCCATAAATGCATCCATGTTCGCGCGAATCATTCGTGATCCAGCTTCACTTACAGCAGAAGTGAGAGTATAAGGTTTTATGACCTTAAGGGACCGCCATTCCTAATAACGTGCTAGTTAGCAAGTTCCACGTCTCATGAGAATGGCTCATCACCCCACGGAAGAGAGGGGCGGGGTGAGCAGAGCTCATTAGAATTTAAAGGAACATGCACGCAAACGGGTTGCTGAATACAGAGCTGATTTTGACAAGGTAAAAAGGGTGTTGTTTTACACTACCATTGAGAAATTTTAACCAAAGTATGTTATAGACTTTTCATTAGACTCTCGCTAAAAGTAAAATCATTATCAACTTGTGGAAAATGGGCATCCGATGAGCGCGGCTTACAAATGATACAGACGTCAACATTACAGGCTATAAAATAATTAATTTATGATTACATTTAAACAATTCTCAGCAATAAATTATATATATTATTAAAGAACATAAGTTTTTCTGTTTAGATTTTTATAATGCATTACCTTCTTATCAATCCACCAGTTCACATTTACAGCTCTATGTGTTTGCAGGGTAAAAACATGGGTCGATTTTCGCATTGGTCTGAACCGAAGACTATAGAAATACAAAGACAGTCTACTGCTATATTTATGAATGGGAGAAACTGCAATGTGCAATATGGTGGAAATAGTCCCACCTCGATGAAAGAGCCACTGATTGGTAAAGTGATTGTGGCTACCGCAGTGGCCAAGCTAGGAAGCTCCAGTTCCCATTAGGTTTGAGGAAGGTGACTAGCCAATGTGCATGGATAGTCATATTTATGCTTATAACTGCATACAATCAGCATATTGAGCTGGTGCTAGGCCCTGAAAAAAAAAAAAACTTTTTAAACGGTGTAAACTATTGAGTTCACGTGATAAACAGAGCATTGCCATGGGAACAGTTTTATTTCGAAGGATTTTTTGGGCTGATTATGAATATGTATACTTTAATTTTTGACTTCATTAGTGGGGCAGTCTTTTGAGATTGCAGGTATTCCGCGGGCGGGTCGCAATTCATCTTTAAGCATGAGGGTTGGTTTTGGATGGCGTGGCTTAGGGGAGGGGAGTAAGGGATGGAGCATTTGTGTCTAAATATTACCAATTTAGTAAATGGTAGACTGACTTTCTTGTAATAGTTGATCTTTGTCTTGAAGCAAAAACAACAGGGCTTATTAGTATTGTACATTCATTCGTCTGGCGCAGGGCAGGTGGACTGTCTTTACAGAATGGGCTGAAAGCATGTCTGGTGTCTCCCCGGCAAAATATGAGGCTGAATGAGCAAGCTAAGGGCAGGGTGCTCAGCTATCTAAGCACACTTTTGTAAATATGGCAGCGACATCCCTGTTTATTTAATGAAAATTCTATATCTTTGTTAGAAGTTTAGACCATCACATTGAAGCTATTTCAAAATTCTGTTTTTGTTTCCGGCCCCAATTATAAGTACTCTTGACATTCATACTTGAGGCTTTCTGTGTACCGGTATTAATACTATTTTATGTCCTATAGTATTTGATGACAATAAATTTAATGATCTTTAATCGGATGCCAGGGAACAGCCTGTTTCAATCGGACAGGCTGAACATAACTATGATTTTTTACAATCATCCTTGACATTAACTAGAAAGGCTGAAATGACATATTTGTGGCAATTGTGGCCAATATTATTGCACTTTAATAAACCTTATCGTATTTGAATAGCATCTTTAAGATATGTAGATTTTAATTATCCTGATAAAAGCTGAATTTAACAAGTGCAACAGCGTAAATGGAGTACCACGTTACTGTTGCGCAAGCTGTCCCTCTGAATTATATATAAAAGCTGTATTCTCTTAATGATGCATCCTAATTATATTAATGGATAGTTATGAGGCAAAATTGAACACTAAAGCAGATTAAAACTCATAAAAACATAACGAAAATAAATGCGCAATATTTTGGCTTTAAAATAATAAATAAGGCCAATTTGTTTAAATGAAGGTGGCAGAAATGGAGTACACGCCGATATTTAATTCAGAAAATGTATAATATTCTAGTCTTCGTATGGCCTCCAGAACCTTAAAGTACACTGCTTAACCCTTCTGGCCATGGACAAATTTTCCCATTATTCCGTTAACTCCCTGGACGACCTCCTTAATGCTCGATCTTTAATGGGGAGTTTTGCTCAGTCCTCTCTCAGAATCCCACACAGATGCTCAAGGCATTAAGATTAAGGGAAACACCTGTCCACTGAAGGATTTTCCTTGGGAGAATGCATATATTCAGAGCATGCTAAAAAAAGTGCCCAAATGCAGGGAAGAAAAAAGGGGAGAAGCATCTTCTGTTACAAGTTTTGTTTACACACACAGTAGTGTGTGAATTCATGCAAGCCATGATAAAGCACAACTCTCTCACCCTTAAGCACTCATTCATCCATATATAAATGCTTACTACCACTGAACGTCTACTGGGTACCAAGCACTTCTCACTGTACTCCTCTCTAGCAACACAGAACATTTGGATGATTTGGATCCAACATTAGGACTTGGGTCTCTGAGACCAGAGGTATGGATATCCCAGAAGTCTCTATTTTGTAAATATGTGCCTTGGAAGAGGTTAACTGAGCGTACTTTGCTTTGGCTTACAAGTAGGTTATTTCCCACGGTGACAACAACCTATGCATGTAACTTCTGCAGGTTGTGTCATACTCTGTGAGATAAAGGTACCACTGATTTTCATGGGCACTTTTGTGGGCTCCTGAGACACTTGCACCTAATTTCTCCTGCCTCTTTTCCCTAGCAAAAAATTCACCGGCCAATAAATGAGAACTTAGAGTGAAGACATGATTACTTCAGGAGCCTTATCAGAAGTCCATTGCTTTTTTTTGAATGTCTGTGCTACTTCTGCTATATTTTAACACTTTAAACAATAACTTGGTATTTCTCTTGTATCATTGTCCTCTTTATGCTAAGAAATAAGTCACCTGGCAGTTCTCTCCCAAGTGGTTCCACTGCCAGCATTAAGTCGAGTATACCAAGTAGGCTATATAACACTTTTAATTCTCAGAAAAATTATTTGTCTTTAAACGCTTTGGTTCAGTATACTTATACACGCTGATCAAAATAGCCTTAAAAAAAAAAAAAAACCTTTAAACAATTGTATCACTTTGACAAGAAAATCTTATTTCGCTGAATACCTTTAATACCCTTTTCTTGGTAATTGATAAAGCAGGTCTATATATGCTCCAGACATATTTTCATGTCTCTCAGCAACACATTCACTGAGTTTGTGACGGTGGTAGAAAGTTGCTCATGGAGGAAATAGATGGCAGAAATTGCGCCAATAAGCTTGTTGTTATCGTCAGTGTACAAAACAAAAGTAGGCCCCTTTTTGATTCACATTGATTTTAGTCTTATCTGTATCCGAAAGTATTGCTGCTTCTGTAAATCAGAAAACTGAAAGTGGCGCAGAGGTTAAAGACACTCCATTCATTTTCTTTTTAGACGGCACATTTCTAGGATTTTCCTCAAATTCAATACTGATTTCTTTAGAACTGTTGAAAATGATTTACTCTATGTAACGAAATACTTTGTAAGTAACCAATTAAATTACCTAAAAATGAGCTGCAATCACTTACTTACTTTTTCAGTGGATAAGTAATTTAGTTACAGTAACGGCACCCAACACCGCTGACAACAAAACAACAGACAGCAGAATGGAGTTATTAGAGATTCAGATTTTTATGACGTACGAAATTAATAATTATACAAGTTAAACATTCTGTATAGTTGATGTGCAGGACAGGAAGCGCGCATGCTGAGTGGTTTGACAGCGGCGCAAAGATATGTGAACTGCCGATAAAACATCCCTTTCACAGATTATCACAGGAAGGTTTATAGTTTATTACGTCAAAAGCAAGTAAACATTGCACAAATTACTTAAAATGATTACTCCATCCCAAAGAAAATCCGGTTTTATATTTTGCTTATTTGTGGCGCCAGCACATCCACGCTGACGCCATACAACAACTCACCCCCCGTCATCAGCTCCCCAAGATCTCACAATACCCGAGCTGGATTCTTAGCTACTCATATTTTGCAACTTTCAGACCCTTTTAGCAACTTTTTTCCATTAAAGGTACAGGTACATACTGACAAACCTAGAGCCTTTTTTGGATAAACCTTAGCTATGGTTTTGTTCAGTTGGAAGATTTCGGCATTGCTGCCCTCGGTGCGAAGGTCTGACTCTTCCCAGTGCAGTGTCGCCTCTCTCCTGGCATCTGTTCTGTGCAGTGAGCTGGAGAGAAGCAGCATGTTCAGCTGGCCGTTTTCCGCAGCAGACCTCCGGCTAGTAAATGAGTATAAAAACTGCGTTCCCAAGCACCTGTCGCTGTGACTGACTGGCTTTAATATAGCATAGTTATGTTGTGTCGGCGCGATGGTCATACCAACACTGGTTGTGTCTTTAACTGTATTTTATTTTGATAATGAACAGGCTTTAATATAGCATAGTTATGTTGTGTCGGCGCGATGGTCATACCAACACTGGTTGGTTATACAGAAGCAAGACATTATTCAAAGCTGTCAAGATTTTGCAAAAGAATAAAACCTGTAAACTACTGTAAAAGATAACTACTCTCTGCGGTTTCATTTTCCTTTCCGAAAACTTTGTAACGTGTCACAATGAACCGTAATTTTGCACCTTTTTTCTTTTGTCTCGTTAATCTATCAATATGATTTACGTGAAATATATCTAGTGTATATGCCTATATTCCTCTTTATGTAAGCCTAAAGGGGTTAGTTTTCTGTTTTCTCCATTCACAGAAGCGCTGTAGGTGCGTGTGATCTGTTGAATTCATCTTAAACTACCCTCAGATAAACTCTAAGGGCGGTGCATTGCCATTGCCACTTACCTATGATGAGTTCACAGCTGAGCGGACATTTCACTCGTTGTCTTCAGTCGCACATTTGCAATAGGCCGTGCTACTGGAATTTTTGATCGGTTGACAGCAAATTTCAAATATTAAATGGAATGGTAAATTAAAGTTATTAACCGGTTAATGGCCATTTCAAATTTCGATTATTTTCGGAACTATAAAATTTAATTTCGTTTCTGTTTCTGGGTCTGTTCCTGTCCTTTCCAGTTTTCGTTTTTCGTTCCTTGAACCGGTTCAGAGCCCGGGATTTTTGCCTATGTTGACGTCATTGTAGGGAAAAAGTCCCGCCCATTTGTGATGTTCTGTGCCCTATTAGCATAGACACCACCCTGAGTGAGAAGCAGCAGTCCTCCATTTCTGTTTTCTTGCTGTAGCTGCTGGAGAGATACAATGTTAGTGCAAAGGAGGCACTACAAGTGTTGTTTTGGGATGTTTGGGATAAGTCTCCACTCCGTCCATCTGAGCTGCTGAGGAGACAGTGGTTACATTTCATTTTTGAAGGAAATGTCCTGGAAAGAGTTGTGCAAAGGTTGCTTCTGAAAGAGGGATCAGTTAGCTGAAGCTAAGCTATTGTCTCTGCTGTTTTCACTAATGTTGCCTTCACGTGCTACCAGAATGATCGTAAATAGGAATATGTTAGTTAAAAATTGCATATGAAAGCAATGTGAAGCCAACCTCTTGAATTTGTCAAGCTCATAATCACAAGTAGGAAAAGGGAGGCGGTAGCACCAGCTTATTTGTGTTTAAAGGGCATCTAAACAACGCATTTTGGCTCATACCCTAAAAGTGGCAATTTCAACAAGCTATTAAATATTATCTGTGGGGTATTTTGAGCTAAAACTTCACATACACACTGGGGACATCAAATAATTATTTTACATCTTGTAAAAAGGGGCATAATAGGTCACCTTTAATGTTAAAAACATATTTAGTGATGAATGTTTTTTTGGAAACCATGATTAATTTTATCAAGATTCATTGGAAAAATGAAAAGGAAGGATCAGGAACAGCATTTATTGTACAGCACTTACTGTAAAATGTATTTACTGTCACTTTTCAACAATTTAATGCATAATTACTGAAAAACAGTATTTATTTCTTTTCATGATTTATTTATTTATTTATTTTTATTTTTACTTGCCCAAAGTTTTGAATGGTTTTCACAATAATATAAAGCAGCAAAAACGTAAACATTGATAATGATATATTTTTGTGTGTGTCTGTTCTCTCAAAATTGTAGTTTGTGTTCATCTGAGGAAAAAAAATCACATACAGTAAAAAAAAAAAAACAAACAAAAAAAAAAAAACTTGATTTTTTTTTATTTTTATTTTTTATATAAGCATAGTGAAGAGAGAGAGATATACTGCTTGCTTTACCTAATGGTACCACCATTCACTTCTCTTCAGTATCAAAATCTCTTTCACTACCTCTCATAGGAGGGAGAGGAGGAGCAATTGAGGTCATCTACAGTATGTGTTCACTGCAGCTCTCTGGCCTTGAATTATTGAGAAAGAGAAAGAGAATAGAGAGAAGTGAGAAAAAAAAGTGTCAGTTTCAGATGGCACAAACACAGTTCTGACAAAGACTGTTACTAATCTCTTTCTGCCTGTTTCAGTTTGACGTGGCTTACAGCTTACAGAAGTCTTGTGGTTTTCACGGTATCGTCCAGATATCAAGGCATAGTTCACCCAGTGAAATGAAAATTATCCCATGATTTACTCTCGCAGGTTTATATGACTTTCTTCTTTCCGGCGAATACAATCAGAGTTAAATTAAAAATGTTCTGGCTCTTCCAAGCTTTATAATGGCAGTGAATGTTTTGCTCTCTCATTTGCGCTTATAAACCATGATCTCTAGCTTATGCTAACTGTTGTATTCACTTTCATGAGAGAGTGACATTTCAGCTGATAACGTAGGATGTAGGCATAGCGTAGGCTCCTGTGAGAATTTAAGAATGTGGAAACACAGACGAGCAAACCAAAACGCAAACCTACATGGTTAAACTGAATGAGCTTGGTTAGTAACTTTGATGCAGGATTTTGTTAAATATCTTGTAAATGCCACACACTCAGTGACCCTCACCAGTTGTTTGCAATCTTTTTAAACCCCACTGCTGTCCAACACAACACCAAAACTCCCCAATATTTTTTTTCCTGCTGCAATTATGACAAAGACGCTTGCTTTTAAAAATTTTTTAAAGCAAAACTGGAGTATTGATATATTAAATGAATGAAACTCAGTTCATTTTGTCATTTCAGAAGTTTCAAGAACTGTATGCGCGTTAATAAAAACATTAGTTATTTATTTTTAGTTATTAGTTATTGATTTAATAGTTGAGAAATTATGCTTTCAGAAAGCAAGGTTAACTTACCTGACATACCCTGAACTCTTGGTTGATTAACCAAAAACCTTGCTTACTTGAGGTATGCTGGTTCCAAAAATGCGTCCGGGAGTAAGTTCAGTCAACCCAGTGTATGTTCACGGTTGACACACAAAAAAAAATAAACACACCGACTAACAAACGAGACAAAATCAAAAACAAAGCTAACAAAAAAGTTACAACAAAAATGGCAGCCATAATGAAGTGAAGGGCACTTCAGAGTGAAAACAATCATGGCCGCCATACTGAAGGGTCGTTCCAAACCGAAGTGCTCAAAACTGGGGAATGAAATATTTCGAAGGGTACAACTGATGGACACTTCTCGCTCCCATGATCCTTTGTGCAGATTCTTTGCATGATGACAGTGCCTCCATGTGGGCACGTGATTATGATGCAGAAGGGCACTTCAAAAAACAGTTGTTTGGTCCCCTACACCCTTCAACCTGTTGAAGCTCTCACTCCGGAGGGTAAACCCTTTGAAGGGATTAGGGCATAGGTATGAGCCCTTCCAAATGGAACGCAAGGACCCAGAGTGGTTAAAAGTGGTAGCCTATTTTGTGAGCTAGGCTTCATGGTTTTATAAATTATTTTCTTAATTTTAGTAAAACGTGAGGCACTGTATATAATTTCTCAAGCCACATTATTTAGCCCCCACTAAAACAAGAAACTAATAAATGAAAAACCTGCACGATTTAACCAAATTATTGAACTCTAAAGAATGATGGATTAATAAAACATCCCCACTTATCAACAAAAGTGCACACGACAAAAAAAAAAAAGAGCTTCATTAATTGACAACTTCAGTAAGTCTGCTTAAATGGAGTCTTCTTTACTTGCTTTAATATAATTTAAGTATAGAAATAAATAAATAAAATAAATAAATAAATAAATTACAGCCCTTTTGATTTAAATGCAGGTTTTGTATAATATTCGTAAAATATCAGTGCCACAAAGATTTTGCTCTGCGCTTTATGATGCTGAGTCACCGCGTGCAGCGCATTTATTCTTATTTGTCTACATATTTTATCTTAATTGCAAAATGTATTTAGTTTTTTTTATTTTTTATAATTGCATGTAAAAAATATTATTTACTTTGTAATACATATGCAAAAATGTGAATTAATATTCATATTCAAGTGTTTGTGCAAAAGTTGTTAATGCGCTATGCATGACAGGGGAGGTGCCCTCTCGATCCACATGATTTTTCTTTCTAATAATGAAATAACTGAAAATTGTGGCGTCTCACATACATGAGAAATATTTCTACAGAAAGCTTGAAATGTATTTTTAAGCGAATCAATTCAAAATGAAAGCATTATGTAATCTGTGAAGGTTGCATTTTCTCTCTAAAGGAGCGTCCATGTGGAGAGAGTCAGCACTGTGAATTTCATCTTGCAGCCGACAAGAAAACATTTGTTTATTAATAAAAAAATTATATTGTCTTCATTTTTCATAATTATTAGGCTACTTCTGCCTGGGCTTTATGACAAACTTAATGCATGTTCTGAGTTGCGTGGAATATGTTAAGGCTGGATTATGGTTATGAGATTTAATATAAACCCGTGATTGGTTAGACCAATGACAAATGAAAAGGAAGCGACTAGTAACTAGAAAAAATCTTAAAGTGAGGAAACAGACCTATTAAATACCCTCTGAACACATCTCTGTTAAAGTTTTTAAAGCATTTTTATACGCTGCTTGTGCATAGATTCTTCTTTCAGAACGGTCTGTAAATGGAGAGATGCCTTAACACTGATTTTTCCTCTGAAACACAAAAAACTAAAAATTGAAATAAAATAAAAATTTTATGTTTTGAGAATGATTAAGCCAACCAACCCCTCCTCCAGGTGCTTTGAGACATCGCTGCCGAAAGCAGAGTATGAGCGGAGCAGAGGATTCTTGACTGGGCTAGGAGCGGATTTTTTTAAAAGTCGGAGCGCCATGGTTTTCACTGCCCAGCACCGCCCATCACGAATACAATTCATGCCAACAGCCCATAATAATATAACTGCATATTTAGTACACTACATGATAAACATATTTACTATAAAGATGATACACACCCTCCAATCAGAAGACTATAATGACGGCAATAGTCGAAGAGCAGGCTAGTTCTCAAGGAGTTTGTCTTCTTTACTGATTATTTTCGGTTAAAAGCATGATTTAAACAGATACAGCACATTCACATCGCATCGCTGTCGCGAATAATGCATTCAAACAAATGTAATCTTTACAGTAGCTACTTCATCTGTATCTGATTTTGAATGAGCAGAAATCTGTAAATAAATGCATCGATTCAGATAAAATAACTGATCTAAAATAAACTGTTATTTCATCAAACAAAATTTGTACCAGCAGAAAGCAGCAATTATACCTTTTAATGCTGATAATTTTATTAGTTTTACGCTTGATAGGACAAAAGTTTGTACCACAATAGCTCATCCCCTTTGAAACTCTCCCAATTTAATTTATTTATTTATTTTATTTTATAACCTATTATGAACATAACATTTCAACTTTAGCCACGGAGGAAGGCGAGCAGTGTTTCTGGTATCAATGAACGCTGAGCAGAAAGGGATTATTAAATGATCGGAGCCGGAGGGAAATTGTTGTTGCTCCACCACCACATACAGGGGCCTACTGTACCGCCGAAAGTGAGAGATGTTTCGCCCTATATAAGTGAACAAGGTCGTCCGGGTGTAGACACCGTTAGACAGTGTCTGGCATTTACAAATAATTGATATAAGAAATAAAAATAAATACATAACCTAAACCAGCTGCATAACGAGATGAAAATATAGACTAGAAAATTGATTTAGGCTCACACTTGGTCTGTCTCCGCCCATGATACTCGACTCACTCTCCGCGGAGCTGCCAGTTTAATCTGAACAGCTCTTAACGCCGAGTGGATGGTTAGATGCATGATGGGCTAGTATGCACAACATTGTTATATTAAAACTTGTTTTTGAACAATTTCTTTGTCATTTGAATATTGATTTTAAGTAGAGGCAAAAAAAAATCGATTTAAATTGTAAATCGAATTTATTTGTGAAAAAAATTAGGGGATTTTTTAGGCCAAAGGCCTATCGCCCAGCCTTAATGCAATAGTTTTTGTTTGTTTGTTTGTTTGTTTGTTTTAAGTTAAGGCAACTTCCTCTGAAATTAAGTTATGATAACTAATAAACTTTATTGCTCTCATACAGTAGTCAAAAATTTGGAAGTGGATCAAACCTTTTCTTTAAATGTTGTCCAAAAAAAACCTTGTTCCTGCAAGTTTGATAATTTCACAAGACTGTACATAAGGAAGAAGCACCAAGAAATTCACATCTTTATCTCAACCCCCACAAGCTATACAGAACTACCCCAACCCCTCCAGTTGAGCTGAACTCGTCTGTTTTTTGGCTGTGAGGAACGTGTATTGTCATGTTACTGGGTTGAAACATGCCTGCACTACTCTTTATTCATTATTTTCCCCGCCATCTATATTATTATTTTCACTAGACCGTAAATAATAACAAATTATCAATTAATAATTAATCATTTTTTGCTAAAAATCACTGTTATTTGTGAACGTAGGGCGCTTGAGGAAGGCTTTAAGACCAAGCTTAAATCCTCCAGAAGATGCCCCGCTCACAGCTCAAGGACTCGCACAAACTGACCCAACATTTAGCAAGGCACGAAAACACCCAGTCTGCCTGAAGGAAGACGTGATTTCATTGTGTTAATGCTGTTAAATAGAGAGTTAAAAAAAGCAAAGAAAAAAACCTAGAGTAGGCTATATTCTTTTACTTGGAGCTCATTATATTGAAGTACAAATCCAAACACCAGAAGCAACCTACACTCTCAGTGTTTTTTCACTGAAAAGTATGCATTTTATTTATTTATTCACACAGGCTATATGGTTGAAATAGTAATATTTTTAGCTGAAAACTTTAAGTGCCATTGTTTAAAAAAAATGCATCAAATGTTTCACCATAGAACTTCAGTTGTCATGCTTTTTTAAAATCCCATGCCATTTTGCAATTTCAATTGTATTTTCACCTCCTAAATTACTACCCCAATTCTATAATGGTAAAATTTATTCAGACCGATGGCATTTTTTTTGACATTATTTATTATTTATTTTTTATTTTTTAGAATAGGCTAATTGTAGCCTATATAAATGGATGAACTCAAAACAAATATAACTTTTTAACTGCAGGCAGATATAGGCCTATATATTATTGTACATTACAAAATATTTGGATCGGCCCCTTATTTTATTATAGAATAAATGCTTATTCTTCTTCAAGAATAAACATTATAAATATATAATTAAAGAAAGAACCTCCTATTAGCCCTTATTTGTAGGTTGTAGGTTGCATATGCAGCAATTCATAGATTAAAAAAAAGTTTATAAGTTGAAACGGTAGTAAAACGGCCACAGTGCATGCTAGCCAGCCTAAATGAACTTGTATCTTGTATATATCCTAAGACTTATCGTATGTTAGCATAAACTAACAATATAATTTGATTTTTTTTTTTTTTTTTTTTTTAAATGAACAATTCCTGTAAAAAATGTGACAGCAACCTTTATATCAAACATTTTGAAATCATCTATCAGTTGAGCAACGCCAGAGGCGGATCTGAAGTTATATTTGTTTGTCCACTAAGTGAATGTGATGCACAAAGTCATTTTTAGATGCAATGGAAAATAAGCTAGCAATACGTAACTGGT
>NC_056601.1:25763097-25781253 GCF_018340385.1 Cyprinus carpio
TTTTACCTTATTATACTCTTTATATATATATATCTATACTTTATCTACTCTCCTAATATATATGGTGCTATTATCATGTATTCCAATTTTTTCATATATACTCTTCTCTCTATTATAGATTTAATCACTATAATGACTGTTTTAAAAACCGCGACTGATTTGCAGTTAAACGCCGCGGCGGTATAACCCGATTTTGGTTGTCTACCTACTGGATATAATGCAAATCGTTAGTTTTTGCCTTATTCTGTGACACAAACCACATCTGATCCAAAAATAATTTTTTTGAAACCTGTTTGAAGTTAATATCGGGCCCGCAAACAAAAAAAAAATTGAGTAAGGAGCCAATTGCTCCTATAAGAACAACCTTAGGAGCCCAATAATTTTTTTAGGTGCCACAGAATAAACATGTTTATATTTTAGTTTAACGTTATTTTATTTATTTACATTCAACATTTCAATCATACTGTCATGTGTTTATTCTCCATTCTTTTCTGACTTTATCAGCATTTCAATCATCTTGTAGATGACCTGGGAACTAAGGTTCCTTAAAGTGGGCAACTAAATGTCTTTTCCAGCTTGAAATCTACAGTCTACACAGAATGTTCATTACACGAATCTGTACCAGATCATGTGAGCATAAGCATCACTCCTTGGCCACTGAGGTGTAGCTTTGGGCTCCTCCCATGAGACATTTAATAAGTTGTACTGTAGGCTCTCTGTATAAAAATAGCCTCCTTTTAATGTTAATTCATGTTCTTATGTATACTATATTTAGTAAAGAGAAAGATTAATGGGTTCACTTGCCCTTGGAACTGAAGGCTCTAAGCGACGTGCCCTGCCCAAAGGAGCGCCCAAAACTGTATTGTTTGAATTTCGTTAGAATTCTGATAATTTTAAATCTGGTACTTTGTTATTAAAAGTTACAAAAATCACAAGAGCTTTTTGCGATTACTGGACGCAGTTGCACTTCAATAAGAAGTTCAGCTTAAAAACACAGACCAGACTTGTTTAACAGAACCATATAGTAATTATTATAACGAGAATTGTTAACGTATTGCCAATATCCACACACGACAGCTTTACCTGTTCTAGTTTGTTCAAGTTGTGCACGAATAGACGCTGTATTTTCTGCACTTTCCCTTCTCTTATGTCTCCGTCATTTCTTCTCTCGCTGCACAGCGGACTGCGTTTATCAGACTGTGTGGCGTCAGCACCTGATGTGCGGCAGAGACGAGGACTGTCCTGAAACTCTTTTTTCCACTAACACTTTGATGCGGCATTGTCTCAAGTAATAAGTGACATAACAAATCATCCACCTGAGAAAACCTTTTTTAGCGGTTAAATCTGAGGAAGCTTTCGTCGGGTAGTCGCCAGTGGCGACCTCAGCAAAAACGTCACTCGCCAAAAGTAATATTTTATAGTCGCAGTTGAGAAGCCCTGCTGCACTCGGTGTAGTTGCGTGTATTAACCTTCAAAGGGCCCGAGTTCGTTTCATTCACAGACGGGGTGCTGCTAGAAATGAGGCAATCATCCGCCTGAGAAAAACTTTTTTTTAGCGGTTAAATCCTGAGGAGCTTTCGGCCATAGTCGCCAGTGGCGAACTCAGCAAAAACGTCACTTGGAAAAGGAATATCTTTATGGTCACAATGCAACTGTTTAGTCGCACAGTTTTGGCAGTCCTGTGGCAGAAAAAGCTGTCAATGATAATACTTTGTTGGCCAAACAGGTTTGTAACGACTCAATACCACATGTCAAACTGTAATTTGCACACGGCTACGTAGTACATTTACTCAAGGCCCAGACCGATTTTTTGGTCGCACTGTACAGTGGTATCCAAACCTGTTCCAGCATTGAAGCAGGAGCGGCTCAATTTCAACGTCCGCATTCTTACATCAGCACTCCACACAGTTCGCACACAGAAATTATGTCATCAACTACTTTAATCGTTATAGTCGTGGGAAGACTTAATTTTTAAGCGTGGCGGAGAATTTTGTTACCGGTATAATCGCAAACCGGATAAGGATAAAAAAAAAATCGGGCCCCCCATCCCTAATTTGCTGAAATCAAAACAGGGGACGATAATAGGTCAGTGCTAGCCAATGAGGACTTGCCGATTGTTGCATTAGTTCCGCCCCACTACCAGACAAACCCCGAAGTTATTAAAACGAGAATTCCAAAGGAAAAAAAACCCCTCCGTTATTTGTGAGAGAAAATACAACAAAGAATATTGTGTACCATACAGCGTATCAATTCTGCATGTTATGTAAGACTCTCTCGGTGGCCTCTTTGTGCTTTCGTTGCGTGTGTGGGAGAAAGCGACAGCGAGGTGTGCGCCATTACACTAAAGGTTTTAAAGTAATTTCAACTACATGTGTGCTTGCGCATCCATAGAGAGGAACTGAAAAAATAGCATGGATCGTTTTGACAGAGCATGATCTGTGATTAAAACTTATACTCAGGGTTAGCCCTAAAAAAAAAAAAAAAAAAACCTTCTTCCAAATTATGGCTAAAAAGGAGGGAGACATTGCTTACCTGCTAAGCGTGCTTCAATGTTCTGAAGTCCCTCCTGAGAGTTGCTGATTGGGACGGCTCTTGGCGTATTCCCCTCCTGATAGGTTGCTTTGGCATCCTCTAGTCCGCCCAAGAAACTCCAAAGCAGCTGCTTTTCTTGAGTAGCCCCCCCTTAAAAAAAAAAAGAGGAAGACATATTTTAAAGATTTTAATTTGAATAGAACTAAAGTCTAAATGGCAGCAGAATAGGTGCTGGGCAGTATATCGAGTTTTGTACGATATCAAAGATGTTTCTTTATAACTGATTCGATGAGTCAATAGCCATTTATTTCGATATACAGTAGTTTTATAGGAGCTGCATCTAAAAATATGGCGAAGGACACACAGGACTGAGCTGCTGCGGAGAAAGTGCCATAATCCCCCAATTTGGGTTCTAAACGTGACAAAGCTTCACATTAAAGCCTTTAAAAACTATAATATGGTAAGACCTAGTTTATAGTTTCGTTTGCATATTAGTTTAGTGGCTTGGCCCATCATATTTGCTCTGACAGAAAGGCTGCGTGCCGCTGACAGAGACACTATGCTAACTTACTCGCACTGTTTAATGTGTGTGAGATGTGCTGTCTTCCTGAATGCATAACTTACATTACACAGGTATATTCTGCCCAAGCTGCCCAAAACATGAAAAACTCTTTTATTTTAAACCCTCTGAGGTCTAAGGGTATTTTTGGGGCCTGGAGAAGTTTTGTCATGCCCCTGACATTTGTGCTTTTTTCAGTTACTTATAAACATCTAATGGCTAAAACAAAAGGTCTAATAATCACTAGCAGTGTTTCCAGTGTCACTTCCGGGGCTTGATCGTGCCTCGTCTGGGCTTCCTCGGGGCCAACGGCCAGGGTTTTTTTGGCCCGACGGAAAACCTTGGGCCAAAGTGGGCCAGCTGGGGCTAGAGGAGTGGTTATGAACAAAGGCTGAGTTTCTTCGCGTCTGGAGCGCGTCAGCGCCGTTCATTTCAGAAAGATAACAGCTATAAACACCAGCATTAAAAACTTTTAAAATAAGCGGAGCTCAAAACTCCACTTTCAGTCCAGCAGTGAGTGTTTGAAATAACGCGATCCGATGTGGATTATAAATCACCATAAAAAGGCAGAACAGTTATTTATAAGCGATGCAAAAGATTATGCACGTCTAAACATTAACGTTACATAATAAACATGGTTAATGCAACCACTTGGAGAAATCAGACGTCAGCTTCTTATTCTCTATCTCAATTGTGTATTATTTAGTAACATTTTATCTGTCATACAGTCTCCGTCTCAAAGGTTTAGCTCCGCGTTAGCATGTCATCAAAAGTATAATAAAATGATTTTTGTTCGGGAGCTTTTATAAAAAAATAGAGAGCGTCTGCGCTTGCGGATCATTTCATAAAGCTACAACACCCAGCATTAAAAAACTTTAAAACCCTCTGGAGTCGTTAAACGCGTATACGCGTTTTGAGGGCATTTTGTCTGATAACCCCGAAAAGAACTTAAATTAACATTTTAGTTTTTGATCTGTACAGATAAGAGCAATACATCAACGGAATCTGTAAAAGGGTCTACTTTTTTGTATACAGGACATAAACAAACTTTGTGCATTTATAAAATAAAGATAACAAACAAGGAGTGCTTGTCTGCAGCCTTTGTCTGCGCTGATCTTCATTTACAAATGCGTCATTAAAATGAACTAACTCAGTGAATACTTAACGAAGAGACATGAGAGAGATATCTATAGAAAAGCTTGACATGTCTAGTTTTAAAACTAACAAGTGCTGCCGAAAAACAAAGATTCTGCTGATAAAGTAATCCATATGAAACAACGCGATGTCCGTTTTTCACGTCCTCCCTTCATTATCTTCTAATGCGACCATGCCCCCGCGCTATTCAGGATTCTTAATGTTTTCACTGAAGCGCACAGCTTGATACGCCCACACAACAGAAGACAACACAGCGAGATTGTTCTTCAAGTTTTATTTTTACTGTTTGCTTCGCGATGAGAGGCAAAAGACATAATTCACCCCAAAAAGATGTGATGTTGGTTGAGGGATGAGATTTGAGATGGATTTCTCAGAAAAAAAGAATGAAGCACTTTATTTCAGCAGAGATCATAAACATGAGTAAGTCTCCTCTTTTTATTTTTGTATATACTTTGTACTAGTTTTCACACAATAACGTGTAAACATTTTACTACTCGTTAGACTTTTTCCAAAGACTTTTTCTAAAATATTATTCCTGACTAAATGTATACATCAAGTGAACTTTCCCTGAAGTTTCAATAACAATATGCAATACGATACCATTCAAAAGCTTGATGTAAAATAATATAAATGTAAACAATAAATGTAACCGTAACCAATGTAACAAAAAATGCTGTTCTTTTATTTATCCCCCTAAAAACCATGAAAAAATATTCTCAGCTCTTTTTTCAACATTAATAATAATACTAATATAATAATAATAATAATAATAATAATAATAATAATAATAATAATAAATGTTAAATGTTTTTTGTAGATTATAAGATTGTTAAAAAGGATTTCTGAAGGATTGTGTGACTTGGAGTAATGATGCAAAAAATTCAGTTTGAAAGTCAGCTTTGATTGTTCCTAATAAACTGTTTAACTGCACTCACAAGTGAATATTAAAATTATGTTGTGGAATAATTAAATATAGTCTAAATAAACACAAACATAAAATGATATACATTTATTTTGTCCTTACATTCTTTCTTGTAACTCATCCCTCTCAGTGACACAGCTGACTAATGGTCATTATGCAGCTCATTATGTGAAGTCTTGTCTTCTCAGGTTGAATCACAATGGTATCATGATAGTTGACGTCTACTCGCATACGAACTTTTTACCAAAAAAAAGTGTCTTAGAAAATTTTAAATCAATATATTGTTTTCTGTAAGTGAGTACACAAGATGATTTTCACATCATTTAGAAAAAAAAATTCTAGGCTACAAGCTCCAGTTCTCCAAAGTCCCCGGGAAAACCAATGTTCTGTATGTGTTTTATTGCCTTATTCAAGTGATTTAACATTTTTAGTTTTTCACTAACCACGCATAACATTTTTTTTTCTCAAAAACACAATCAAAAAATACAAAAAAGTAGACCCTTTACAGATTCAATTGATGTATTGCTCTTATCTGTACGATCAAAACTAAAAGTGTAATTTAAGTTCTTTTCGGGGTTATCAGGACAAAATGCCTCAAAACACGTATACGCGTTAACTGACTCCAGAGGGTTAAGCCAATGCATTAGCGCAGGGCTATTCAATTGGCCCGCCAATCATATTCATCCGGCTCGCGAGAATAGTACATGCAGATCATCATATATGCCTTGAATTGAGTTTTGCAATAATTAAGTTTTTTTTCTGTTTTTGTCCACAAGGTGGCAACACTGGCCCGGGCCAGCTTGGAAAAAAAGAAAAGGAAGAGACGCAACAACAGTCTACCGGAGGACAGCAACATCAATAGACAGTGGTGCTGACAAGCACTTGTGTGAGGGGAGTTATGAGATATCCACAACTCTAGTTTAAATGAGTATAAAAAGACCTGTTATCTGTTAGCCGAGTATAAAATGTTATCGGTCATAATGTCTGGCGAGAAGTAGCGCAGACTGGACGAAGGTGATTATCAAATGCAGTATAGTTTGAAATTGAGCATTCGGCTCTAGGGATGTCAACGATTAATCGATGACCGATGAATTGTCAATAAGAGATGCAATCGATTAAAGCAATCAGGGTCGATTAACCTGTTGATTTGGGCTGCGTGCAGCTCATGCGCCGCAAAACAGGTGCGAGTGGCTGTGACTGTGTAAAAAACATGTCAACATTTAATTCATAATGTACAAATTAAGCTTTTAATGTGATTTCAACTTTATAAGTACATTAAAATAGAAACAACACAAAAGTTATTCAACATGGAAAGCAATAGAAATGTAGTAAACTAAGTCATTTCCCCACATAATTTCTCATATCGTGTGCTTTGCAGGGCTGCGGGGACAAAGGACACAGCACAGAAAGGCTATCAACTTGTTAATCCTTCCTACAACTTAATTTGTGGCAACTGTCCAGGTTTCATTATTTTGTTCCTTAAATAACCATGATTTCACTGAAATAAGGGAACAAATTAATAAAATCGAAACAAATTTTTAAATTCATGAAATCTTTCATTTCCCTTCCCGCATGTTTACCACAGTAAGAGATGCGAAAAAACGGTAATTAGAAGTTAAAGACAATAAAACAAACCTGCGAAAATTAGAGGATTAGACGGTGAGGATTTAGGAAAAAAAACAACACCTAAATATTATTGAATTTGTGGAAACTCGTGACCAACCGGCAAACCAGAACAAAGTAAATGTATTCCTCTAATAAACAAAGCTTTTATACCACACTTGTCAATCAGAGCTTATAATTTGTAAAAAAGTAAAAACGTCTGTGGTCATGAAGTCATTTGAAAAACTGGTGCTGGCCCACCTGAAGGACATTACTGGACCCTTACTGGATCCTCTTCAGTTTGCCTACAGAGCAAACAGGTCTGTGGACGATGCAGTAAACATTGGACTGCATTATGTTCTGCAACACCTAGACAGACCAGGGAATTATGTGAGAATCCTGTCTGTGGACTTCAGCTCGGCCTTTAAACACGATCATCCCAAACCTCCTCCTGCCCAAAACTAACTCAGCTCTCCGTTCCCACCTCCGTCTGTCAGTGGATCAACAGCTTCCTGACAGAAGGGCAGCAGCTAGTGAGGCTGGGAAAAATACACATCCAGCACCCGTACAATCAGCACTGGAGCTCCCCAGGGCTGTGTTCTCTCCCCACTGCTCTTCTCCCTGTACACTAATGATTGCACATCTAAGGACCCCTCTGTCAAGCTCCTGAAAAGTTTGCAGACGACACCACACTTATCGGTATCATTCAGGACGGTGACGAGTCTGCTTACAGACAGGAACTAAAGAGCTGGCTGTCTGGTGTACTCTCAACAACCTGGAGCTTAACACGCTCAAAACAGTGGAGATGATCGTGGACTTCAGGAGAAACCCCCCTGCACTCCCCCCACTAACCATTATGAACAGCACTGTGACTGCAGTGGAGTCATTCAGGTTCCTGGGCACCACCATCTTTTAGGACCTGAAGTGGGACATTCACATTGACTCCATTGTGAAAAAGGCCCAGCAGAGGTTGTACTTCCTTCACCAGCTGAGGAAGTTTAACCTGCCACAAGAGCTGCTGAAACAGTTCTACTCCGCCATCATTGAATCCGTCCTCTGCACTTCAGTAACCTGTCTGGTTCAGCTCAGCTTCTAAATCTGACCTCAGAAGACTACAGAGGGTTAGTCCGGGACTGCTGAGAGAATCATCGGTACAACCCTCCCGTCTATTCAAGAACTGTACTTATCAAGAGTGAGCAAAAGGGCTGGCAAAATCACTCTGGAACCCCTCACATCCGCACACTCCCTGTTTGAACGGTTGCCATCTGGTCGACGCTACAGAGCACTGAGCACCAGAACAGCCAGACACAGGAACAGTTTCTTCCCCCAGGCAATCCATCTAATGAACACTTGATAATAACTGTGGAACACATTACACTATTTATATTTACAGACACATACACACTATTATCTAACACACATACTTAGTGTACACTTAAATTATTATTTTTTTGCACATAATATACCTGTACATACATAACTGCTAGTGTAATATATCTGCCATACAATTGTCAATTTGTATATTGTCATTCCTTACCTACTTATTTGTATTTTTTTGTATTTTTTATTCTTTTATTGTGTGTTTTTTGTTCTGTCGCTGTCATTCTGTTGCACTGCGGAGCTTCTGTCACGAAAACAAATTCCTCGTATGTGTAAACATACCTGGCAATAAAGCTCATTCTGATTCTGATTATCAAAATAAAATAGTCAACCAAACATAATAAAAGGTTACAACAGTCAGTTTAAATGGACTGTAGTATAACCGTGTCCACTGAGCTGTTATGCCACCAGGGACGTTTTTTTCTCATGTGAAGAGGATGATCTTTTCCGTCTATAATGCGAATGCATGTAAAGTACAAAGCCTAGTTTACATTATAAATAATAGTTTTAACATTCAAATACATTGCAACTATTGGAAACATTTGGATTTGTGCCGAATGAGACGTGAGCAATAACCTCCACATACATCCAAACGCACTCGCTCGTCCTCGATCTAATGCACTGTAAATGCTGGATTTTAAAAAAAAAACAAATAGGCCTACCTGAATGCAAAAAATCAAAAAATGAAAAAAAAAAAAAAAAAAAATAAGATAAATGTAAAAAAAAAAAAAAAAAAAAAAAAAAAAAAAAAAAACACTTTCCCTTTTATATACTGTAATGTTGATTGGCTATAACACATTTGGAGGTGCAGTGTGAAATTAGGGGACTATATATACCAATAAATTAGTCAATTAATTACAGAAAATGTGTAATTAATTTTTTTTTTTTTTTGATCAAACACCACAAAGTTTACCTTTCATAGATGTTGCTGTTGTTAATATTAATAAAAGTTTTACTGCTAAATATACATTTAAATTTTAATGAATCATTTTATAGTGAAAGTGAAAATTAAGGTTTAATGGTCAAAAACGTATATTGCGAGTATTTTATGAGAGTAGGAACTGTAAAGGGATAACAATCGTGTAATTGTCTGAATATAAATATCAGAACTTCATAACTGCCTTTAAAAGGATAAAGAAATGACACTTAGGACGTGACCGTGGTCAAAGTGAATGTGTGTTCTCTGCACAAATATTACTCTATAACTATTCGAGCCCTACAAAGCAAAAAAACAAAAAAAAAAAAAAAGTGTGAAACCTCACTTTCAACTCGCTAAGTGTGGAGAAACTGAGAAAAAACTTACTTTAAAAAAGCGTTTTTACTTGTCCAGCCCAAATTAAATTATAGGTAGGAGAGAACTGGAAATTGAACACTAATAGATGTTTTAATAATAAAAAATTATCAAAAAAAAAAAACATTGTGAGCTCAAAACTTGGCTTTTAAAACTATTTTGAAGTTAATGTACTCGGCTGCCTTTTGCATTGTCTGCAAAACGTGAGAAGTCACACCCAAGGACACAAGGCAGTAACTTCCAACATTATCAATATTTGGTTGCTGATCACCAAAATAACAAAATATGTATATAGTAAAAACACCTGTATAAAAATCTAGTGATCATAGGCTATTGCATTAAAGCAAGATGTGGACCGTATTATTATTATTATTATATTTTTTTAACCGTAAACAAGCAGACTAAAAAAAGAAAACATGTGAGTGGATACCAATTTAATTTGCTATGCTCATAAACGTAAAAAGGCAATGCGAGAATCATAGCATAATGCAGGGTTTTTCCTACATTGAAAATTTTTTCAAAAATTTGATCTGTAATTGGGTTTTGTGAGTGAAGCATGCTAAAAAGACGGAGAGAACGAGCACAGCGCCCCTCCCTCACCGCGCGCTCACTCTCCGTCTTCAGTACATGTCTTTGCTCTCTCCCTCGCATCAAAATCAACTGATCCTAAAGGGCCGGAAGACCCGAATCCATGTTTTCACAAAATGCAGGAGTGTGAATTGCAGTCAAAAAAAAATAGTTGCCTTATCTTCTCTTACAACTTGTGAAACAAGCATTCCCGCACATGCAGCTGACATAACTTTAGAATAAACGCAAAAAAAAAAAAAAAAAAAAAAAAACTATCCAGTTAAATGAAAAGTGTGTTGTGTGTGTGTGTGTTGACAAATCTTTTCGCGCAAGATGTCCCTAACAGCCAGGATTCCCACACAATACGGTCCGATTGAGCAGATTCATTTATAATGAATGGTTAGAAAAGCAATTGGTTTATGCTGCCCCGTCGAGTGTCTGAATCGGTGTATAACAAATCATCACTTCTTAGAAGAACATACACATCTGAAATGAGAAAAGTATGTGTGCTTACCCCCATTTAGCAAGAGTGTTTAGTAAAACCCACTTTAGCTTAATAATCCACAGTAACTGTATAAGGTATAGGCCTATGACACAAATGTGTAGTAAAATTACCTATAAAATCATTTTAGTTTAAAGTTAGACTGGAGTAAGATGAAAACTAGATCAAAAGCACAAAGCAAAGCTGTTGCTAGCTAGCTGCTAGGAAATTATATTAAATTTTATATGGTAAAAAATTACACTATTTACACCTTTTAACGCTACCATTTTTAATGCTACTTTTTTAATTGATTAGATTATACTAAAAATAATTATCAGGTCTATCAAAAAAGGGGTAACACTTTAGAATAAGGTTCCATTAGTTTAATGTTAGTTAACTACTTTAGTTAACAATGAAACTAAAGCAAGAACAATCTTTCTAACGGCATTTATTAATCTTATTAATGCTAATTTCTACATTACTAATGCATTATTCAAATCAAAAGTTGTGCCTTGTAAACATAGTTAAAGGCACTGTGACATTAGCATGAACTAACAATGAATAACTTTATTTTCATTAACTAAATTAACACAAAGATGAATAAAGACAGTAAAAAAATGTATTGTTCATGTGTTTGTTCATACATTAACTAACATTAACTAATGGAAACCCTTATTCTAAAAGTGTACCAAAAAACGGATTTAATCTTTCAAAAACTATGAAAAACAAGTCGTGGAAAAAATCAAGCTTTTTTTTTGCAAAGAGGGCAAGAAAGGGATGACAAGTGAGAGGACAGGTAATATCTGGTGTCTGATAATTGCAAAATTTTGTTAAATAGATCAATTGTGATACCTTTGGACATTTCAAATATACTTTGGTATCGATGATGTTTACAGTCGTATAATAAGTTTTCGCTTTCTTTTACTATCTAAGCCTGACAGTGATTCGTTTTTTTTCATGGAATAAATCGGATAAGAAAAAATAAATAAATAAATAAATAAAAAAAAAAAAAAAAAAAATTACAAAAAACTGTTTCTTCTTTGTATTTATTTTAAATTAAACATTTATTGTCACTATTGGGCTTGCGGATCATGTGGGTACTAGGGTATCCTTGCTGTTTGTGGATGACGGGAGACACCACCGAAGACCAATTTTGACCCAGAAAAAACCCTCGCATAGGGCTTTTTATATAGACTTGTATTAAGATAGCTTACACTAAAAAGAACAACTTGTGGGATTGATTTGAACTCCCGCAAACAGGAATAATGGCGCAGAATGATTGTGGATTAAAAAATCTCAGATGACGTGTAATCAGCCATGGATTGATTTAACGGGTTACAAGAAATGTTAGGATATGGATTTAATTTTGAACTGTTAGTAAGCTGCTGATTTTATTATTGATCAAGCTAGCTATGGCATTCGAGTCCGCATGTGTCCAACTAAGTGACAGCCTGGTGAATAATCTGCATTGCAAAAAGAAAAAATTCTTTAAAAAGGTTCTAATTCATTTGTCTACACCATAATTAAAATGTGGCAGACTTTAATGAACAGTTAAAACTCCAATGAACACCGCCCCCCCCCCCCCCCCCCCCCCCCCCCCCCCCCCCCCCCCCCCCCCTACGTCATAACTCCAAAACTGGCATTGTAACTTCATTTTGGTGGTTTTGTGCCACTGCTGCTCTAAACTGCCAGTACTGGTGAACACCAAAATTTTTTTGGCTTTCTGTATCGGTTAGTCATCCAACATGTGTAAGCTCTTTAGTAACAGTTAGTAGGCGTTTCTAATGCTATAAATTATTGCTTGTTATCTATGAAAGAAAAACGCTTTATAGTGTTTTTTTTTTTTTTTTTTTTCAGAGTAACGCAACTACAGTCAGAAAATATACTTAATGCCAGCAAGAATGCAAAGCTGCTTATTCAAGGGCATAAGAGGCCATTTAGTTGTGAATAAATACTATTTAGTTGTTTAAGTTTATTCGCAAAATAAATGACTAACATTTCTTTGATTAATTTTTTTTTGTTTTTTTTTGTTGAGATTCCTAAAATTCGTAAAATTGTTTTTCCTCTTTATTATGGGCAGGTGGTCTAATAAATTAAAGCACTGTACGCTTTCATAGCATTCAGATGGAACATTTGATTGTAAGGAGTACAAGTGTTTTGTATAAAAAAAAAACAAAAACATTCTTCCCATTAATGGAGAAAAGGAATAATCGACCAACAATTTATTATCAAAATGAATCATTAGTTGCAGCCGCTACAATTAATCAAATTTTATGTTTGTAACACATGCCATTCTATTTCCTTTAACCCTCTGGGGGCCGACTAACGCTAATATGCGTTTTTGAGGATAATTCTCCTGATAACTCCAAAAAGAACTTGAATTACCACTTTCAGTTTTTTGATCGTATAGATAAGAGCAATACATCAATCGAATCTGTAAAGGATCTAATTTTATTTGTATACACACAATAACAAAAAAACTTTATGCATTTATAAAATAAAAGAAAACAAAAAGGGTGCACTGTCTGCAGCCTTGTTCTGCGGTGATCTTCATTTTTAGAAACGCGTCATTAAAATGAACTGTAACTCAGCAAATACTCAACACAGAGATATCTATAGAAAGCTTGACATATCTACTTTTTAAACTAAGCAAGTCTTATCGGAAACAAATATTCTATGATAACGTAACCATATGAAACCAGCGCAATGTCCAGTCTTTCACGTCTCCCTTCATTATATCTAATGCGACCAACGCCCACGCGCCTTACTTTACGCTATTGGCATTATAATGGTCCACGTGAAGCCTCACAGTGGGTAAACGCCCCATAACAAAACAAAATGCAGCGAGTTTTTTACATTTTACTTTGCACTTCGCGCTGAGAGGAATGAGACTGAATTCACTGCAGAAAAGACTTGCTGGGACAAGATGAGAAAGAATTCACCTCAAGAAGCTTCGGATTACCTTTGGATTATTGATGCAGCGGCTTGGTCAAGGAGAGATCCTAAACAAAGTCTTTTTTTTATCCCTACTTGTATTAGTTTTCACCATAACCTGTAACACATTTTGTACTAGTTAGACTGTTTTTTTCAAACCATAATTCCTGACTAAATGTATAATCAAATGAAACATTATAAAGTTTCATTCACAGCATCTAAATGTCTCACCATGCCAGGATGTTTTTTTTTTCCCTTTTTTTTTGTGATATAACAAACAGTAATATGATATGAAAATAAAATATTTGTGCTAGCCTAATGTCAGTAAGAAATGATTAGACAACACTTTACTGAGCCACATGGCACTTTTGCATAAATACATATAAAAAAATATATAAAAATATAAAGATAAATATATAAATACTTAGATAGAATATGCCTACTAGAGCAGAAACAACTAATCGATTTAATCGATTAAAATCGATTATTAAAATAGTTGTCAACTAATTTAGTAATCGATTCGTTGCTAAATACTTTTTTATTTGCCGTAAGCGGCTCATTTCGTGCATATTTTAAATCTGCGGTGACAAAGTGTGGCAGTAATGAGCCACCGGAGGTTTTAGTCAGCCAGTACAGCAGGAGAAGTACGCGAATAGCCAATAGCTGGCCTAGTTTTGTGTCACGTGCTTCCCGCACAGCGTCTTTGCAGCATTCAGCGTGATGGATGAGGCAGGCGGGCAGTGGAGTAAGCTCGAGAAAGACAAAGAAAAAAAAAAAAAGCGGAAGATAAAACTAATCGGACCGAAGTCATACAAAGTTGTGGGAGCACTTTCCTTTGAGCCTTCAAAAAAAGAAGAGTAAACCTGTAAACTGCGGGTCTGTTTTCCTGCGGCAGGAAACATATCCTCTAAAAAGAGAGCAAGCTTAACTGTTAAGGCCCTCTGAACATTTGGACATGTTTGACCTTTTTGCACTGCAATGCAAAGTTTTTCTCAAATAATGAGGTGATTAGTGTTCTGCCTCATTTCCCACTGGGGGTAGTCGAATTCCTGTCAGTTCCGGCATAAGCTGTTTTGTTATAAAGGACCACTACAATTTAAATCTGATGAAACTCACAGTGTGCAAAGACTTTTATTTGTGTAGAATTCTGCAGTACAATGTTGTTTGCAAAATGTTCTAGTCGTAAAAGCTGATAACATTGCTTTTAACAATTAATCATTTAAAGCTTTGGACGTTACCAAAGTTCATAATTCAGTCTTGCAGCCTAATTATGACTGAATGAGAGAGGGTTAATGTTTAAATGTATTTGAAATTGCACTTTTTTCTACGTAAGTTCATTGGCTGCTCTTTTTCACACAGAAGGTTTTTGGTGTGTCCAATTTTTTTTCTGGCCAACCTTCTGATGGATTTTACTTTAAATTTTACTTTAAAAATGTGAGTTCCATTGAGGTATCATGCCATTTTGGCACTTTTATTTGAAGGATTGTTTACAATTTCTCACCGCATAAGCTCTAAAGCGGTTTTCCAGGTATGAGCTGTGTGTTTACAGGAAAAAAATACTAATAAAATGCAATTTACTGCAATTTTAATTCTGTTTTATTCTATTCTTCGTCAAAATATGTTCTGAAAGATTCCTTTAATAAGCTTTGTTCGGGATGTTAAATAGCTTTAGGGAGGCCCTAAGGACTGCCATGGTGAAAACATTATTTGAAATCTCCTTGTGAAATAGAGTATGTATGGGTCATGTGTTTTGATTGCAGAAGAGTTTCGACCAAAAGGATAACTAACACATATAAAATACAACTCCAGGTATGTTTTGATGAGGATTGACAATGCAAATGGTTTAAAATCTCTAAAAAGTCTATGTTGAATGATTTGAAAGCCCCTGTTGGTTCCTAGTTACTTGGGGAAATAAATGGGCCAAACTAAAAACTATAAGTAGTACAACACACCGATTAAACGTCGTTGTATCGTATATACACTAAACCCTACGGACCTCCGATTAATCGATTATCAAAATAATCGATTAGTTGGACGCCTCTAAAATGGTCCTTACATACAAAAGGATGCTGGTTTATGAATGTACTAATGCTTCTGTTTCAATAAATATCTGACTCTGGTCAGAAGTATTTTGAATGTGTTGATACCCAGGATCCTCTTGAGGTGTAAAAATGTATTCAAGTTAAGTGCTGTAAATCTCACTGCTAATGTGAATGTGTGCTATGCTGTGTAATTGTGTTCTGTTTTTGTTCAGTCTATCAAGTTCGTACTAGTATCCGTGACCATTGTACACATAACTGGTCACTAATGTAATTTCAAAAAAACACCATTATTTTTGATCCCAAAGTCTTTTCGTGTAACTCTTCTCTCTGCAGTCAACACACCTGCGCTGAGTTCAAGGCTCCAGAATGAAGCTCATTATGCGTGGGACACTTTGTCTTATGAGGTGTTTGTGTGGAATCACAGGCAGTAATTGCATTCACACTCATTTTGAAGCCAAAAACTCTAGGCTTCAAAATTGTTCTCCAAAAGCCTAGGTGTGTTTATTGCCTTATTTCAGTGACTTAAAAAAACTTGAGTTTTTCACGAACCACTCATAAAAAACGTTGCTTTCTCAAAAACACAAACATGTATATACATGTTGCAAATCACATATTATTGTACCCACACATCAGGGGCAATGTCAAAACTTCTCTAGGGCCACCACAACGACCCTAAGGCCCCCGCGGGGGGGGGTGTTTAACACTGGTTGTGCTTTCCGGCTCTAATAAACTTAATGGTCCAAATCAGTCCAATCATGGAATGTGGGACTGTTGCAAAACGGCAGTTTACTATGGGGAAATGCTTTAATTTAAAGTTAATTAAAAGCACATTAACGCCAAGGGACCACTGTTGTGTGAATGCAAATACTGCGTTTTTAAACTGTTCAAAAAAAAAATAGATAAAGGCATAGCTTGATACTGGAGTATTATCTAAACAGTACATATCAAAAATTGGGGAAAAAAATATTTTTTGCGATTCAGATTGAGAATCATAATGCGACGATAAGATCATGGATATGATATTTTGGGAGCAATCTCCAACCACTAAGTGACACTTAAAAAGCAATACTCAACCTTGCAGCCCAGTCCGGGCTAATATTTACGGGTTTGGCAGCATCTTTCAGGGCATTGCTAACACCTTCTTGGCATAGGCGGCACAGGGACCGTTGTGACGACCGGGACATGATGGAAGGGTCTAGGTCAGGGCCCTCAGGTGTGTGCACCCTAAAACGCGTTCTCATAACAGTTTCCTGCACTCAGGCGCATGGTTTACCTGACTTTCAGTGTGTGCTAGGAGAAAGATGGATTTTAAAAATGTAGACATTAGCAAATTTAATGTAATGATTTCCCATTTTAATACTATGTCAAGAATTTTAAATGGCCCAGTCCTATGTTTTTAATAGGTCAGTCCCAAATGTTCGGAATGTGAGTTCAAAATTTAACGAAAAATCAATTCATCGGTTAACGCTGGACGCGTTCGCCTCATAAGGGATGGAATAATTTTTAATCTGTCTGTTATTTTACGTTCGTTGTTCTTATTAAAATTATTTTATTGATCTGTAGCAACTACATTCAGTGAATCACACAACTAGATGATGGGATTTAGGATACTTTGAGGGGATCCGAAATTGCAGATCCTTCCTTTCAAAGGAGCGTTCAAACAAGAAATAGAAGAACGGTACTACATTTTGGCTCTTTTATAAATAACTGTAGTCACAGTTTTAAGAGCTCAGCTTGGGAGGGCATCTCAGTATACTCCTTGGAGAAATAAGCACAGAGGGAGGATGATGTAGGTTGAGAAAGATTGTAGTCACATAATTAAAACTCAGATGTAATCACCACCAACAATATCTGAGTGTGAATTAGTCTGAAATATTGATTCTTCATTTGTCATGTGTGGATATATTTTCATAATAGGGTTGCAACAATCCCCTCGCTTGACAGTGAAATCATAATTTTTGGATTTCCTTTGTACACAAGTGTTGATGTGGGGAGTGTCTTTTTGTAGATGTGTGTAGTTTTTGTTTTGTTTGTGTGTGGTTTGTTTGGTGTGACTTATGTCTATTCATAATCAATCTACTCGACCAATATAAAACATCATAAAAAACAAAAGCGGTGACAATGATATTTCGTGTGGCAAAAATACGACTTTTCAATATAACTCTATCATCACGCCGACTAGGGTTGGCCCTGCGATGGGTGTCCGCCCATTCGCCTAACTAACATGTTCTGTCTACACGCGGAGGTGAAGCTTATTTGTTGGGATCCGCTGGGTGAAAAAAATATGAACAGAAGGGGATAATCCACCGCATAGGAAAAAAGAAAAGCGACAGAACGGAATACGGCTCCCCTCAAGCAAGTGCGGACTTCGGCTCCCAGCGTTCATTGTTTATGGGTCCGTTAAAAATGTAAATCGGTTTCGTTTCCTGTCGACACCACCAAACTCTCTCCACCCCCAATGCATTACTACCAATCCCAAACCACCCTCAGACCGGGTTTTATAAACCTTCACCCTCGACTCCCCCCAGATAGGGGTGGGGCGAATGATGAGCTACCCAGTGCAGGGCTGTTTTTCTTTTCTTTTTTTTTCTTCTTATTGTGCCCATGTGTTCTCCCCAAAATGCCCTTCGTGCCCCACGTGACGGTAGGCCTGTCTGCCTTACCTTCACTCTTGGGGTTGTTGTTTGCATG